>NW_008656875.1:46597-49848 GCF_000695815.1 Acanthisitta chloris | reverse complement strand
AGGAGGAGGAGGCAGCTGTTTCCTTCACTGGAGGCCACTGCAACTTCACTCATCTGTGGTCTGTGCACTGTTGCATTTCAGACTGTTGCTCTAGAGGCTGTGCTTCTGAGTATGATCTCTCTTCCAGTTTTTTTTATTTGATATACAAATACTCTCTCTTAGTAACAATAAAATCTCCACTGTTCCCAGGGCAAGTTTGTCTTGTTCCTTTCAGCAGTAGCTGTAGCCGACATAGTGCCCTTTCCAGTTATTATGAGCCACCAGTACATGAAGACATGAAAACGTTAAATCCAAATACCGTAACCAAACCTTGTTCTCTTTTACAATGCACTGACCTTTTCTTTAGTAACTGTGAGACATATACTCTTAGGAGGACCTCACCAGTACTCCTCATGGAAAGTCCAAGGGCTTCTCAGTTTTTCTCTTACCATCTAAACAATTCAGGGCTGAACTTCTCCAATATAGTCCTCTGATGAACTACCTCAGAATGTTTAATGCAGCCAGCATTTTATGGTCCTATCTGCACAGATCCACTTTCAGACTCTCAGGCCACATATTTGGGTTAAGCATAAGTCATTTTTTTTTCATTCTGTATTTGGAGGGATGTCTGTCCTTTTTGTACCCATCTCTGCTGGCATACCTAGGCTGCAGTGGTCTTAGTCCTGGTACAACTCTAGCCCTTTTGCTCTGTTCATTTTTCTCCTAGGAATGTATTTATATTACACACAAAGTATATTTTTAGTTTTTCAGCTTTAGGCCAGCACTCTGTTTCTTTTCAGTCTTGTGCAGAGGTTCTACTCCTGCTATTTTGCTTCTGGTCAAACCTTTGTTTATGTAAACCTTTGCATACTTTACACCATCAAAAATGTAATGCATCCATTTAAATCATCAAAGCCATTGGACTTCCAATCCCTGTGGAGAAGAGGTGTCTTCTCCTTTGCTATATGAGCACAAATGTGTGCTCCATTTGTTTATTGGTACCTGTCAAAACCTTGTATCAAGCACAGTGAAAACATTTGGCATCAACCACCTCCCCAAAGACTTCTCCCCTCAGAGGGGAAAATTTCCTTTTTCCTTGTTACAGCATTCTTTCAATAATGTACATAAATGAAAATTTTGAATGCTTGGCTGTGTTTCTCCCCCTCTGCAAAGTCTATGCACTCACTGCTTTTGTTCTATCTCTGCCTCCTTTCCTCTCCTTTCTCCATTTGGTAAGACCTGTGCTTTAGCCATTCACACCATTTCCTGTGGTTTTCCTTGCAATGTCAATGTTGCTCTTTCTGCCATTAGTCTAATCTAGAGTTTGAACAGTTCAAGGAAATACTTTATGATTGATCTGGCCTCTTTATCCAAATTCCAGCTGTCTACTTGGTTTATGCCACAGCAAAGGTATCTCCACGTACAATTCCTCCTGGATTCAGGCTCTGCATGCTTCTTTGACCTGAATGTCTTCAGATGGGATCTGTGGCTCTCTGGAGTCGCCAGAGCATCATGAGACTCAGTCTCTGTGCATATTGGGGTCTTCAATTGTCCTCCTGTGGGACTCCATTCACAATCTGACAACTTAATAGCGTCTCAGACACCTGAAAATATAAAAAAGCATTTTCCAAAGGGCAGAGTCGCCAGTCATGTCTTAAAAAGTCTGGATTTCAGTAGAGGACCAAGCATCTTCAACTAGGATTGTGCTCTTGGTTCCATCACTGTTCATCTTTGAATATGGCACTGCCTTTACCATGACTCTGCTGCCTTATCCATAAAATGAAGGTAACAATATAAATTTTATTTGTGAAGTGCTCTGAGACTCACTGGCAAAGGAGTTGTGGCACTGCTGACTGAAATGGGTGTTATTTTTGCTGAAGCCTATAGCTTTGCAAAAGCCTGAGCTAACTGAAGCAGTAGTTAGACAACTGGAGAAATAACTGGGTCGGGAGCTATGTTTATGAACAACAGCAGGGGCATATTACTCATGTGAATAATTTATCTGACAAAGACATATAGTTTGCATCATTTTCTTAAAACAATGGACTGTAAATATTGCTGTCTGCTGAATAATTTGAGAGATGAGTCAATGGGATTTGGTTAAGATCCAACAACTTTTTGAATTATTGCATTCCTTAATCCCAGACACTTATTTGAACTGTGCTGGTCACCAAACAAGTAGGTTCACATTCACTCCAACTGGAAGTTGCCTTCGCAAAGTGGGTTTGAGAATTGGCTCAGCATGGTTGACAGAAATCTGTCCCTTCAGGGATCACAGGCTACTCGGCTGCTGTTTCATGTCTTACCTTGTTTTAAAGAATGGGGACTTCTGGTAAAACCTTGTGTTTTGCTCTAAGTAGCTGAGTGACATCTGGGCTGTTCTCTGTGTGACATTAAATCTCCAGCATTGCACAGTAACCTTTGCTCACATGAACATTTCTGCTCACAGTGAACTTCTGAGAACAGCACAACGGCTAGCCTTCATAAGGCATCATTCTGAAGTTAGCTTAGCACCCTTGAAAAATTTCAACCCCCTTGTTTGTTGGTTCCTGGATCCTTACTCTCTTCTGGTAAAATAAACCTTTGTGGCATGAACAGTGCTCAATAGTGTCTGTTTGCATGTGTTTGAATGAAGAGCTTTAATAGTTTCTGAGTGTTATTCTTTCATTCATAGTCAGAAAAAGGTTCCCATATTCATGGGAATGATGACAACCACTCCCCTCTATCAACTCCTCTCTTTTATCATTTGATTTCACAATTAGTGCACTGAATGGCACTCTGGTGTCTGTAGGACCTGCTGGAAGTGGCTCAGAAGAGTGCAGTCATGTTGAGCCAACTCTCTTGCAGGGAGACCTACGTCACTGGGAGACAGGACATTGCTGAGGGCTGCTGCAACATGTAGCTCTGCATCCTTTTCTGTTTCTATAGAGAGTTCATGTTTCAGTGAGAGTAAATATATTTTGTGCACAAGTCCCCTTGGTCACGATCAGGTCTATGCTCCCCTCCTACCCAACAGGTCAGAACTGCTCTTTCACCTGCCTGGTTGAGCTGCATGGTGCAACCCTCACAGCTTCAGCAGGTCAAGCAGATTTTTTCCTTCGCATCCATTTCATTATTATTAAATTCCTGTTTGCACTGCCCTTCCAGACAGCAAGAGAGGCAGAGATGCAGTTGAACTCTTATGAGTTCTCTTAGCTGGGGGAGTGGGATCAAGCAGATATTTCAGGAGGAGAAAGCAGTATGGGATGATGGGGAGAGTAAACCCCTTAGGA
>NW_008656875.1:29448-46573 GCF_000695815.1 Acanthisitta chloris | reverse complement strand
ACTGAAAAAAAGAAAAGAGAAATTAAGTGTTGGAAGAAGAGGGGGTAAAAAGCTTCTTAAGTGTAGCTAGCAAGGATAAAGACTCTAGTGTCTTCCCAGTCCTCCTACTGTCTGTGTGTTTGTCCTGGAAGAAATTCCTTCATGACCCTGTGCTTCAGTTTTAGTGCACAAAAGTTAGATTTTTCAAACTGATTTTTTCATCTCCAGGTTAAATAGGACACAGGACATAGTGGCACTTGGAGTTAGAGAAGACAGGACCCACAGGGAATCAATCACGGACTGCTTGCATTGCTAATGTGCTGTCTCCTCACTTACTCACAGACTTCCAGTGAAAATACTGGTATACAGCCCTGCCATGGGCATGAAATACTGAATTTCAGAGTTGAAATTACTGCCTTTAACTGAATGCTAACAAGGCACCCAGACAAAAGGAATGCATTTGCTTGGTCAGTAAACATCTTTTTATGGGCATTAACATAATTTGGCTTCCATTTTCTCCTCACAAGGCAGATTTTATTTAGTCAATACCAGAACTGTCATAGGCTGTGCTATTTTATTCTGCTCCAAGCACTGTGTTCTGTGTTACTGTGCTGGAGCCTTCTTGGGGGTGCTTCAGGATAAACCCAAGTACAGGGCATGAAAAAGCTCAGCTGTGCATGGTCATTGCTTTACTGGCATTGTAGTACCCTCAGCAAACTACTCAGAAAGCATAGGACTGACTTTGCAATTTTTGGCCTTGATCCCTGGCACTAAAATTAATTGGGATAATTCAGAGTTCACACCCATCTCCCTGAGGGGTTGGTTTAAAAATACATGTAATGTGAGTTTTAAAATAATTTCTTTTGATTGGAAGTATTTGGAAATGTTCCTCTCCACTGGTTTTAAAAGGTGTCATTTTTTTATGAATGCTGAGACGTTGATTAATAAAATTCCGAAAGCATTAACTCAACCGAGTGGACTCCAGCTTTTCCTTTTTTTTATTGTTATGATTTGTGAAAATAAATGCAATAAAAAAAAATCCCAGCAGCTCTGTTAAACTGTATTGTATCCTCAGCAGTCTCCCTCCTGATAGCCTTACCAGATGTTTTACGATGTTAGACACGGGGCTGTTTGCTCTTTTCTTGGGGGAAGGTCGAGTGAAGCCTTGGCTCAGCACCATGAGCCTTCAGCTCGTGACCCTGTGTCTCAGGCGTGTTGAATACTAGCCTGTACCCTGGGAAGGGGCCAGGTGGTTTAGTCTCCCTGTTTAAGGACACCTCAGGGAGGAGCAGGTTTTTGGTGGCTACCTTTGGTTGCCCTCTTCCAGCCTCCTGATGGCAGCTTACAGGACATGGTGCTTAGGTCCATCTTTTCCATATCCCACCATTTATAAGGCTGGCAGATGGAGACCCCGGGTCTACCCAGCCAGGGCCCCCTCCCATGCAAGTATGGCCATGGCCACCCAATGCTGGGAGACCCACCAAGGGAAACCCATCTTCCTTGAGGCTGAACTTCTGGATTTCCTCTTCCCAGGTCTACCATGAAATATGCCCTCTGAATGAAGCTGGAGAGGCTGCAAGTCTTTGTATTTGGGAGGGACGAGGTGGGTTGCGGACTGGGGAGGTGGAGGCAGGGACAGCTTGTGTTCCCAGCTGCTGGCCAGGAAAGGATTTATTGCCCTGGCTGCATTTGGGATGCAGACCACTCAGAATAACCATTCATCCTACATGTCTGAGTGAGCTGCCATGGGAGATTCATTTGTAAGCCAGCCTTCCTTCTTCCTGAAGTTTCTTTCTCTTTTATACTGCAAAGGCTAATATATTGTTCAAATTAAAGTGAACCTGGGGACTGAAGACAGAGCTGGTTATTGAGTGGAATGGACTGATGAGGAGTGGGTAATATATTTAAAACTGTGTAGGAGCCACTAGGGATGATATAGTCTGATTTATCATAATTTATAGTACTCTAGACTATGTTGTGATTCTTCAGGACTTTTATCAGGAAATTTGCATTCAATGTTTAAGGATCTTTGGACTGAAACATTCTCATTCTTTTATTATTTTGGCTTTAAGCATACTGTGTACCACAGAAGAATTTATAAGTGTATAAAGGGTTTTAATAAGTTCAGATGCAAAGAAAAACAAAAGTTTGAAAGCTAAAATTGACAAGGAAGGATTCCTGCTTCACCCTTTCCCAAGGGCATGGGTGGACTTTGTTAAAAAATGGCGATACTGTATCTGCATTAATTCTCCTTTTTTTTTTTGTCTTTAGGACAGAGCCAGCCTTGGTAGAGTCACTGACGTTTGAAAAACAGTGGCTCAACTGCTGTAAATCAGCACTGAGCCTCTCTGTTTGTGCCCAATAAAAACCACAGATCTGGTCTGTTGTGCACCTCCTTCTTTTCTGAAATGGTCCTTGATTTTAGGGCTGGAATTTTGCTTAGTTTAGTTGGTGATAGTCCATTTCTTTGATGGTCTAAGCATGATTTTTATATTGTAAAAATCTTGTGTTTTGTAAGTTATTTCTCTAATAATTTCATCCTCTTCAGAGATCATCACTAAATGGAAATACCTCAGGTGAAACTGCGGCTGTCATTACAACATAAGTGCTGCAGCACAAGATCGTGTCTCTAAGCACATCATCAGAGGAGACTCAATCTTTTTTCCTGGAAGTTTGAACCTTTCCAGACACAGAACAGGAGAGTGGAGGGAGGGTGTGGTGCCCAGTTTGTGCCCTGTTAAGGTACATCTTGATGCATCAAATATCTCAGCAGACGCTGTATCCAAAACATCCTAAATGTTTATAGAAGGGCCTAAATCTTAAATCTGTGGCATTTCATGGTTTCAACCACTCTGCTGGACCTTCCTCCGACATGATTTATTTGTAAGCATGCTCCACGTTTTTGAGGTTTGCAAAGCATAGTGGGCTGCAGCCCTAGAGTCCTCAGCTGAAAGGTGTTCAGTTGGGAAAGCTGAGTCCTTGGTGATCTGCAAACTGCAATTCTATTTAAAACCTTTGTTGACAGTCAAGCACATTGTGTTTTTAAAGTTTTAATAGGCTTAGAGTTAATTCCGGAGTCCACCAACATCTGCGTACATCCGTAATTTACGAGCACCTCTTACTTGGTTGGTTTAGTAAATTGTACCTAAGAGTGTTTTTGAAACTTTAGCAGCTCCATGTAGAGTTTCATGAATCATCTGTGTCTTTGCCAAGTGCTTCAGTTCTTTTCATTTTGCTTCTTTCCTTTTTTTTTTTCTTCACCCTTTTCCCCATTGGAAGATGTTCTTAAATACTTAATCAGGACTGTGGCTTGGAATGCACTTTATCACACACCTTTTCTGTGCCAAAACCCTTTACACACTCTATTAAGGATAACTTTCCACATACTCATGTATTTATTTGTGAAATGGATTTTAAAGCCAGTGTAGATGGCAGAAGGCAAAGTGTGATGGGCCAAATCAATTTTTGGAGGAGCCCTACCCCTTTCTTACAGTTTACACTCCTCTTATGTGGAGGCAGTGCCTGCTCTCCTGCAATCTCTCGCTCCCACAATGCCAGCAGTGCATACAGGGCAGCTGCAGACTGCTTTGAGGGCAAAAAGATGGGCTGGTAGCTGTGGGAGGAGCTGTGGAGGAGAAGGTGTGGGTGGGTATGCTTCATAAGTGGCAGGTCCCTGAGGTGCCTGACTTCTGGCCAGTGACATTTGCTTCAGCTGGGAGGATCCTGTCAAGAAAATGTAGGACAGTTGCCTGGAGGCAGATGGAGAGCACAGAGGCTTCCAAAAAAACCTCTTTGTGCCTTTGCCCTGGACAGCCATCAGGAGCTGGGCTGGGAGCCGCTGGGCTGGTTTGCTGTAACTAGAAGAGTCAGTCTTCCTCACATGTATGAACCTTTTACTTTCTGGCAGATCTTGTCAAAATAATCCTGTTTTCCTCAAAACATGTGAGTGTTTCTGGGCTCTTGAGAAGGCTGAGTGTCTGTGCTTGTCTCTTCAGGCAGCTAGAGGTGGTGGGGGCACAACTGCGACATTGGCTGCACTGCTGGTTCTCAAAACTTCCCGTGTTATTTTTATTGTCTCAGCCTCCAGAGTGCTTTGATTAGGCTGGAATCCTAGCTTTCGTGTTTATTTATTTTTTTTAAAGACAAGTTTCTAGCCCTCGTGACTGTGGAAAAAGGAGCTTGAAAACATGCAATATGCTTTGGATGTACTAAAATCACAAAGGGAACAAAGAACGCCCCGCTGGGGCTGCAGGCATGAGACGTGTCTTTTTTTAAACTCTGGTTTATTTCTCTGGCTTCCAATAGCTTCAGTCTTGTTATCAGCCTTTTAGCAGAGGTATGAAGCCATAGCACAGCTTACCCAAGGTGATGCAGCAGGAAAGCAATTGAAGAACACCCTCAAGCTGTCATCACCATGTGTTGTGCTGCTGCTGCCTCACTTCCTCACATGAACATTTTCCATGGGCTGGGCTGGTGCAGATGTTGGTTGGGCTGATGCAGATGTTGGTTGCATTGGGAACAGTTCACAACAGAAAAACAGAGTTAGAAAAGAAGTTGTTTGCATCTCGTAGCAGGTCAGCTTGCTTCCATGTTATGTTTCCACCCCAAACCTCATAATGGTGTATTTTCAGTGTGTCAAGTTTTGATACTTCCAGACTTGTCATATGCTTGCAAGACCCAGTGCAACACTTCTGTTGCAGTTGACAGCTTGGTAAAATTTGCCTTTTCCACTTGAATTTGGCATTAGTCTGAAAGCATGTGCCCTCTCTCCCTCTCAGATATCTGAAAGGGTGGAGCTTTTGGCACATCTCATGGCTGGGCAGTAAAGCAGTGAACATACAAGATGTCCCCAGCTATGAATTAAGGTCTAGGAACCACACTGTGAAAAATAGTCAGGTGTGAGCCATAGAGCCACTAACTGTCGACTGCTTGTGCTCTGCTGACGTCGGTTTGGTTTATGTTTTTCCTGTCACAAAATAAGTGTGGCTGATGCTCTTGTATCTATGTTTGTTGGTGTGACTCAGGCAGACAGTTCTTCTGGGCTGTTAAAAGAAGTTTTAAACTGAAAAGAGACTGAGTAAGGGGTAGAAAAATATACAAAGTAGAGCCAGTCCCATCTTAGAAAAATTACTGACTCACAAAGAGTTAATTTGAGCAGGTTTTACTTATCTGTCACCCATCTGACACGTGATTGATACAAAGAACTCATGTCTACTCTGTCAGAAGTATTTTATTGTTACAAATAACTATTTGTTAACTCTGGCATCTCTAGCATGCCAGGTACTGTGCAAAACTCAAGGAAAGTGTAGTGTCTCCCCAAAGAGCTTATACTAATGTGTTCTATTGCAGCAATATTTTTTTTAGTACTGTGTATAAATCATTCTTCTAGCAGCATTTAGTGTAGAGGTTTACACTTCCTCGTTTATGTTTTCATGACAAACATATGTACCACAGTGAAAATAGTACGCAGTTCAATCTAGCTGTATTTTATGGAGTTTCTTCCAGGAAAACCATTGCAAACCATTGCTGCAGAGAGGCCTTTAACACACATTTAACTTTGAAATTTGCCTAAGCATCATTAACTTTAATGGCCCTGAGCACATGCTTCAGGCTAAGCATGTGCTGAAGTGCTCTCCTGATTGTGGACAGATTAGGCCCATACAATGTGTTTTGGTGAAATGCGATGTAAACCATCAGAGAGATTAAAATCCCCAGAGATTCACTATGGAAATAGGTATCACATAGTCTGCCATGAGAGGCTGTGTTCAGGTGCTTCATCAGGCAGCATGAGCTGACCCTCCCATTCACTACCATTTTTCCACCTGAGGGATACTGTAATCTCCATCAGACCCAGGGATGTTTAGCAACGACAGACTCTGCTTTTCTGTGTGGAGAAATGCTGTAGTACTGCCCTTTCAATAGGAGAAATGACTCCTAAAAGAAAAGAATAAATCATGGTGGGCAAATAGTGTGAGATAAAAATTTAGAAAATGCCAGACCCTCATTGAGTCTAACTAAAGCCAAATCTGTAGTTAAATAAAGGCATATAATAAAAAATAAGCAAGAAAAGAAAAAGGAAAAGAAATGTGCACTAAACTAAGAGCATCATCCAGTCTGTAGGGGAGAATAACTGAAAAATATAGTATTGGAATAACTTAAAAAACAGAGTAATGCTTGTGCTCCTTAGGAGACCATTTATGTAGACCACATGAGTGACTTGATTCAAAAGGGAGCTTTGCCCACATTCAGAATCATGTCCAGTTTAGTCTTATTTATTTAACACCTGAAGCCAGCTTGCATCCTCTGTTGAACTACCATTGAGGAAGCAATGGAGATGCCTGATGTTGCCCTCCTGCCTCTTTGGGAATCACAATACAGTGGATCTGTGACACCATGTGCCTGATGGCAAAGGCCTGTTGATTCTCCAGTATGTTACTGCCCCAAAAATTACCCCGTGTGGACTTTTTGTGAGCCTCTGGGGAGTCAGAGGCAGAAATCCTTCCTAACACAGAGAAATATCTAAGCTGACCTTTTCTTTTTCCAACAGGGGCATGGTACAGAAAAGTTGTTCAAAGATGCGAGAGAGCAAAATCTTTGGGCTGCCACAAGCTCCTTGGCTGACTCACCACATCTCATATGGCTTCACTCTACATTTCTGAAGAGATGCCATGCACTGTAGGAATTCTTCTGTTCCTCTACAATACCAGACCTAATATCTTTAGAATAAATTTGAGTGGGCTTTGGCTATTCATTATAAGGAGCACAGGCAGAAATCAACTGTTCCTTAGGAAATCATCTGTGCTGTGCTGGATGTTATGGATAAACAACACAAGCCAAGCCATAGAAGACTCTCTTTAAGAGTTATAAATGTCTGGTTTTAGGCTGATGCTTGAGAAATAAGTCAGGTTGGCACAAAGTGTTCACTGAAGACTTCACTGAACGCATGCAGCAGAAAGACTGCTGCAAGACTGTGGATAGGACAGATGGATGAAAAAGCAATTTCTTTCCATCAGATATGATTGTTTTTATGTAAATACACACAGGAATAACCATAGGTAAGACCATTTGGAGAATTAATTTCTTGTGAGACTCTCTAGAGGCAGGAGGCTTCAACAGTTAAAGCCTTAGAATCCCAAAGTGGTTACATTATGAGTGCCATTTGTTTTTAGGCTAAGCGAAAGTCATCTTGTTTTTCTGTTCAGAATATACTATCATAAAAAGGAAATATTAAAATTATTAGTTAACCACAGCATGGCTTTGTAGACTAATTTAACTTGTATGACATGAAGAAGAGTGTGATGCATGTCCTCAAACAGCTCTGTTGGTTTGTAAAATTATTTACTAAACCAGCAAGAAAATAGTTTATTTAGAAGCACTAAATGACAAGATTGAGAACTGGAAACCAGTAAGAAAGAAGGGAGCAATAAAATATTAGGCATCCAAATAACTGTGGCTTGATATATCTTGTCTCAGCTTTCCTTTGATTTTCCCCAAAAGAAGTTGGCAGTGACAATAGAAAGGCTGTGAACAATGTAACAATATGATATACTCATGCCAAAATGTAAATACAAAAGAAATGTTCTAAAATACACTGTATCAAATTATCTGAAAGAAGCAGAAACAGATAAAACATATTTTCAGTTCCTTGGAAACACAGAGAAAAATCAAATGCAGAGCTTAACAGTTTATCTTTACATAGGTATAAACTACTTACTAAAAATTTGATCCCAATTAGAGAAGAATAAATGAATACTTCAATAATGATATGATGAATAGGGTTTGTGAATTATATGTTTCATCATGAAACAAATGGGAGGGTTTTAGGGTCAATATGTTAGGTGAGCTTGCAATATGATATTTTATAAGGTTCTCAGATATGGGTCTTAATGCAAGAGCTTCCAACCCATTCATATGGACAATAACTCTTTACTAACCCTGGAAGAACACAGACACTAGAGAGAATATGTAGGGAGGAAAGAAAACAGTCTCAAGCTGAAGTCCCACTCTGTGTGCCTATATGTAAAGCACAAGAGACATAAAGAGCCTTTCCCTTTCCTTTCCTTTCCTTTCCTTTCCTTTCCTTTCCTTTCCTTTCCTTTCCTTTCCTTTCCTTTCCTTTCCTTTCCTTTCCTTTCCTTTCCTTTCCTTTCCTTTCCTTTCCTTTCCTTTCCTTTCCTTTCCTTTCCTTTCCTTTCCTTTCCTTTCCTTTCCTTTCCTTTCCTTTCCTTTCCTTTCCTTTCCTTTCCAACAGAACTAATGTGTCATTTGTATTATTTTCTTAAAGAATGTCATAAAGTGGTTATGCATTTCAAAAGCATTTCAGTGAAAGCCCATGAATAGGTCTTCAGAGGTTCAAGCAGATGTTCAAGTATCTGATCTCCTTTTCCTCAGCTCTGAGCCAGCTGAATAAGAGACCAGCCCAGTCAGCCTGGAAAACATGAAGATTATCTGCAAGTTAATGTCTCTGGACTCATAGCTTAAGCAGATAGCATGCAGTCCCAGGGAGGCTCAGGGTCACAGCTGTTGAAATTCTTGGGTGTCTCATAAGTTAGGTGGGCGTACTAGACACTCATTTCAAGCACCAGAGGTTGTTTTGTTTTCAGAGGGGAGTTGAAAGTTTTACCCTCTAACATTGCTCTTTGGCCTTCTCTGGCCTATGGCCAAAATGCTAAGTTTGCAAGCAAAACTGTATTTCTCATCAAGACAACGGGCCTTAGCCACTACTAAAATACTTTCTTTAGCCCTTGTAAGCCAAAGCATATATTTTAATACTGACAGAAATATTTACTGTTTGATGCATGATGCCCTATAGTCTTCCTGCAGTCTTCTGTAAAATTCTGTGCACTACTCTTGTTTTCCTAGCTAAGAGCTAGTTAAGGAACCAGGTGGATGATTGCATGTGTGTGAAGTTGAACTCTAAGAGGAAAGTTGAATGCTCTGCTTTTTGTTCAATTTAAATACTATCTGACATCATTGGGACTTTGCTTTTAGGAGGTTCTTTTTGCCTAAAGTAATCCACTGGCTTCCAGTAGGTCAATGACAAAAAGACAAAGTAGTCAAGGATAAATACTCTGATGGTCCTCTCTTCCCACCTCCAGCCCATGGTTTTTTCAGCCTGATATTAGTTTTTTAGTGGCTACAATTGTATGAAAAATATGCCTAGGTCAGTCCATAAGACTGAGAAAACATCACACATAAAACATGTACCTGAGTTATTTTTATTAGTTTCCCAACTCAATGATTAGATTTTGTGCAATGCACTCCCACAGCAAAAGGGTATCACAGTATGCTCTGACAGGCAAGTGGAGGAGGCTGTAAATTAAGTGAAATACTTTCATCCAGTTTTATTTTATGAGAAAGCTGGTTGTCTCAAAATAACCCTTTCTGCCTTTTCTTTTCTTAAGGTCATATAGATAGGAAGTCTGTCAGAGTCTCAGTCCTGGTGCAACCAATAACATTAACCTTGACCAGCCCAAATCACACCTGGGTCAGCTTATTCTCTATAGCAAAAGAAATCAAGCACCATTTTCTAGTTGCCAGTATTTCAAGGAATCTGTGAATAATTCTGTTTTCAGTAACTATCGAGGCCAGGCTGATTGCAATGCCTCCACTCCAAATACCCTTTGTGCTAATAAAAGTGCATTATCTTTGTAAAGTTAGTCACTATTTCATTGTGAGCAAGGGCATGACAGTCTGCCCCTAAATTAAAAACTAAAGCCAGATCCCATTTGTTCTGCACCCTCTGTGGGTTATTGCTATAATCTCTAATTGGCACTGATTGCATTTTATGAATCCATGAACAAATATTAATTTAATTTACAGCATGTCCAGCTTTATTAAACATCAAAGAGGGTAACTTATAAATTTCATCGATAATTCTGACTTTTTTGAGGGCCATTTCTTCTGTCAGTCCAGGCTCAGACTCAGCATGCCAGCTGGCAGCTGCCTGCAGTCACCAGATGGTGCCCAAGCATCTGCCTTCCAGAAATATGGATGTTTCTCCTTCTGAGGGAAGGGGGCAGCTCATTCCCCACATTCCTGGGAGAAAGGTTGAATTCTCCCAGAGAGGAGCAGTCTTCTGAGGCACCTGCCTGCTGCTAGCTTGACCCACAGTGTGTGGGATTGTCATGAAGGAGAAATTGCTTCCACAGCTTCGAGGTAAGGTGGGCTGCCCACCAGCCTCAGTGTGGTATGACTCCTCCTTCTTCACATCACTGGCTGCTCTCTCGTGACTATAGGAGCCTTCCTACATGTGATGCTGGACAAGCTGCTTAGCAGTCCCCTTGTGGTACAGGTCTGATAACTCAGCCAGCAGCAGCCACCTACTTCCAAGGCATGGGGAAGCTGGAACACCCATTTCTACTTCTTCACCATTTTCACCTCCATACTTGGCTGCTCTGAACCTCAGTGCTCTTGGTGTCCCGCAAGTGTACAGGAAGCTCAGGGAAATGCTGTGCATGGATCGTGAGCTGTTTGTGTGAGATGCAATCAAACTCTCCTTCCTTTCAGGGTACCATGTTTGTAGACATAGCTTCAGGATAATGGATTTGATCATCATTGATCTGCATTTTTTTTCTGCCTAAGACTCCTCCCTCAGACATGTTCTATGTTTGCAGCACATGACCCTCAGTCTACATTCTTCCTCCACTTGCTACCCTATTTATGGGCATCTCACTGCTGTGGCTGCAGATATGATCTGAAACTGGTCAGGATGCTGCTATGGTTTGATTTCTCTTCTTAATTTCCATATCTTCTCCCAGAAAGAAAAAAGAAAAGCCACTGGGGAGCACTGGGAACAGACAGCTCAAGACAATGCTCAGACTTGTGTGAAAAGTGTGAGAGGGGAAGAACCCCTTATGCTACCAAGCAGGAGATATGGAGACCCTTGCCTGCAAACTCTGCCACCACAGCAATGCTTTGCAAGTGTCACAGTAATCTGCAATTGGATATAGACAACTTCATGAGTACAGTTACACACTGATGTGATGTTTAAGTTGAGAGCAGGATGTATCTCTGTTGCCAAAATGAGCTGAAAAAGTCCCCTGTTACAACTGGAGACTCAATGCAGGAAATATGCTGTCAAAATGTAACAGTCCAGCTTATGGCTTGACTGATGCTTTATCATCTTTGAAAGGCATGACAGCTAGTGTGAACTTTTGTATCAGATATCAGCGTTTCCTGCTCCAAATACTTCCATGTGACTGGCTCTGGTTAAAGAAGGCATCTTGCTTAATTTAATTATATAGAAACACAATTTAAAGGCTGATACCACCCCTTCTCCTTACCAAGGAAGATGGCCTGGAGCACTGCTTTGTGCCGAAGAGTCTCCCTAGCACAGTTTTCTGGCTGAGAAAACAGCATGCTACATCCAGGAAAAATATGAAGGCTATATCAGTGCCTAGAAACTGTCACACTGGTATCTTTATAAATTGCATTGATGATATGAAAAAAAGTGCCTTAATTTAATTATGTATGTTTTCCTTGGTTAGTGTAAGATGAGTTCTGAGGGGCGATATGAGGACCTTTATCCTATCAGAATGTCTTTAAAGGCAGAGGCCTTGAAACAGCCACTTTCTGTTTTGCAGAGATGTGCACACATGCTGCAGGGCCATGGGGGGCTCACCCGTCCCCTCTTCCCATGTGTACTGTACCCACAGCTTGGACAGTGACATTTTGGTTACAGCAACAATAAAAAAGGGAAGGCTGTACTTGGGACTGGAGAAAACCTCTGAGCAGAAGAGTTATTTCAGCATTTTTCATTCTTTTCATTCTTTGTGAATTATTTGCAAGCAGGTAGGACTTCTTCCAGATTAACAGGTTAACCCCTTTAGCAGGTCTAAAGACGTGATTCTTCCCCTCTACTCTGCTCTCGTGAGTGCTCTCTGGAATACTGTGTGCAGTTCTGGTGTCCTCAACATAAGAAGGACATGGAACTGTTGGAGCAAGTCCAGAGGAGGCCATGAAGTTGATAAAAGGACTGGAGCATCTCCCCTATGAAGAGAGGAGGAAGTTGGGGCTGTTCAGCCTGGAGAATAGAAGACTGCATGGAGACCTCACAGCAACTTTTGAATATTAGTGCTCTCTGGAATACTGTGTGCAGTTCTGGTGTCCTCAACATAAGAAGGACATGGAACTGTTGGAGCAAGTCCAGAGGAGGCCATGAAGTTGATAAAAGGACTGGAGCATCTCCCCTATGAAGAGAGGAGGAAGTTGGGGCTGTTCAGCCTGGAGAATAGAAGACTGCATGGAGACCTCACAGCAACTTTTGAATATTTGAGATGGAGAGAAGAGAGACTCTTTGTTAGGAACTGCAATGATAGGACAAGGGATAATGGATTCAAATTGAAGGAGGGAAAGTCTAGGTTAAATGTAAGACAAATTTTTTTACTATAAGGGTGGTGAGACATTGGAACAGGTTGCCCAGGGATGTGGTGGCTGTCCTGACCCTAGCAGTGTTCAAGCCCAGGCTAGATGAGGCTTTGAGCAACCTGACCTGGTGAGGAGGTGTCCCTGCCCATGGCAGGGGTGGTTGGGACTAGATGATCTGTAAGGTCCATTCCAACCCTTAAATTCTATGATTCTATGACTGACAAAGTGAGTTGCTTGGCGTTCCTGAGTGCTGGTCTCTGGGAAGACCCACACACTGACCTTCTTGAACAATACATCCTCCTGCCACAAACCTACAGGGAGAGAGAGCTTGCCCTGACTTGGTGCTGCTCCCTGGGCTGGTGTAGGGGAGGGAGTGCAGTAGCCCCCGTTCTGTGTAGCTGGGACACTGCTGTGCCCTTGTCAAGGAAGCAGATGAGCTTTAGTACAAGGATCATAATGATCCCTGACCTTTCTGCAGGTCAGGAGGGGCACTCTTTATGAACATGGTTAAGCTACACCAATCACAGACATGCATTGTGAAGAAAAACAAATGCTTTCATTTGGCATTTCAAAAAAAAACCAGAGAAGATGAGACAAGAGTCTGCAAAGTTTGTAAGAGCTAATGCTGCCAGTGCACTTGAATGGGGGACGCCTGCAGCTGAGGCATGTATGAAGTCAAAGCCACAGCAAAACATGTCTGGTGAGGTTTTGGCCTGAGCATATCGAGGAAGAGGTAGAACAGATCTCATTATCATACTCAGCATCCTGGGAAATGGGAATCACACCTAGCAGCATGCACCAAATAAAGTAATATTTGTAGGGAGTGGCAGGCACTGAACTCCCAGACAGAGCTGAAGTAAGCAACTGGGGATAACTGGACAAGCAAACACATGGCTGGAAAGATAGCCATCAAATTCCTCTTATTCCTTTCTCTGGCACTTAGTTCTCTCTGCAAAATGTTGACAACGTTCCTTAGACAGAAAGAGACTAGAAATGGAAAAAGTAAGTGGGTAGACCGTGGTTATGGCTTATTTTCTTTCCCCAACAGGGGAGTATTGTGTAACGGAATTTTGTTCAAGTATCATTTTTATTCTTAAAATAGTTATTATTCTTCATGCTGCATATGAAACAAGAGCTATGTTTTGGGTCTAACATGCTTCTTGATAACAGCCTGTGAGTAAGATTTTCAAAAAGTAGCAATAAAAAAAAATTTAGTTCATTCATTCTTAATTAATTTAATTTAAACTAAATTAAAATGGAATAAAATGTACAAGGAAATATGCAAAAAATCTTTTTTCATGTGTATTTGGGAAAAAATATGTATCTGTGGACCCAGAGGCTCTGAGTACAGTATCTTCTGTCCTCTCTTCTCTGATAAATGACCTATGAAATGGAAACAAAGGCAAGCAAATTTTGAAGACAGTGACCAATTCCAATATCAGGAATAATCTAACATTGCTGGATTGCTGTTACCCAGAGTCAGAGTGATATCCACTGGGAGACTGAAGGCCTCTCTCTAAATGACATGTCCGTGAGCTGATGCAAATATAGTATCAACAGGTGTGTGATGCAACAACCATCCATGTGTCTGAGTTCTCCTGTATCAAAACAAGGCCACTGTGTTTCAAGAAACCTAAATGCCCTGAAAGAGGAGAGTGTAACCATCTCATATGGTTACACTTGAGAAAAATACAAGGACTCTACTTCCAGAGCCGAAAACTAAGTGGCAAAATTCCCAGATCAATCTTTGTCTTTTCTGTTTTGTCTTTTTCAGTTTGGTTTGGTTTTTTTTGACTTGCATTGGGGCAGAAATATGATCAAAAAAGCATCTCTCAAAGTGATTTCAATACTTCCTGCAGTCCTGAGAAAAGATATATAAACCTGAGAAAAATGCTGAGGGGAGGGGATAGTAGCGGGGGAAGCAACTTTGAAAGACTCTGGTTATTCATGGGCAGGTTGTGTAGCAGGGTCAATGTGCTTCTTTATGTGCAAAACAAAAGATTTAAACAGTCCTTTCTCCAAATATATTGCCAGTATAAAGGACAAAATGTTTGGCCTAATTCAGTTTTCATTCACTCTATCCCAGTTGAAACAACTTTTGGAAATTTAGTGTGAGAACAGTTTCCAAAAATAGGTAGAGAAGTCAAAGAATTGGTGATGGAGATGGCAGCATCCATGGGAAAAGGGTCAGTTGGTCACAGCACTCCCTTGTCTTCTTTATGCCTCAGAAAACTTTGTTGTTTGATGAGTTTTGAGTGAAAATGGAATTCTCTGGTATTATCCATTTTGTTTTCTTTGGGTCACCTTCCCCTATATATTACTCCAGCAAAATAAACAAATACGAGGAGTTATATCTTTGATTTTGTGGTGGATGTGTGTGAAATACATTGAGTCAGAAGGTCTATGCTAACCATATGTACTGTTGCATGTATGTCACATAGACAGATGACCATGAACAGGAAAATGCAATCAATCATGCCGTCACTTTCTTTGCAGCCCTCCCCTCATATGCCTACACCAGAAAACCATTGATATGCACAAATGTGTAAACAAAAGTTGTCATATTTCTGTTGCTTTTGTATTTTTTCAAATCCTGAAATTCTGTAACACAAGGGATAATACTTGCCTCTCATTGTTTTAGGTGGCAATAATCCACTTGCTAAGTGGAAAAACTACAATACAAAAGGTTTTAATTTAAAATCCCAAAGCAGAAAACAGATCATTGCAGAAAAAACCCGAAGTTCTAACATCCAAGTATTATAAGAACCTTTTTGTTTTTTAACTAAGTTGCTTGATAAAGCGAGAGGCTAATATCAGTGACCTTAAATCAAGTTTAATTTAGGCACAGCTTGTGTAAACTTCCCTGAAAACCTTTGCCTGGGTATTTTATTCTTCCTGTGTGGCACTCCTTGCTAATGCAGCTGGCCACACTGCTGCCCCTTTTGCGACGTGGAGCTCAAAGTGAAGTTTCCAGTTCCCCCTCCATAGTGACATACTGAAAAGGGAAGATTGAAAAATGGAGATCCTGAAAGATCCTTACATAGTTACCTGTGTAAGCAAACCCATCAGCTGTAATAGGACTCCTCACCTCCCTTAATGCTTTCAAAATGGAGATCTGCTTCAGGTCTCCCAAATTTACTTGCCAATGCATCAATTATATATATGATGGGCCAACTAAACTGCACTAAACAAAAGCTGGTGACACATGTCCTAAACCCACTACTAGAATACAATGATCTTGAATCAAGTTTACTTGGCAAGCTACAGAAGTAATCGCCTTTCAGGCATTGTGGATGCACAGTTTTTGGAGATGGGAAAACACTGTGTGTTGGCACAACAGAATATGAACTCTGGAGACATAGGAGCACAAACAGAGGGTTGGTTACATAAGCAGATGCCTTAAGCAGGACTGCTAAGTGGTCTAAATGAAACCAACATCGTGCCACATAAAAGTTTAAACTCTTGCTTGTGACAATTCTCTTTCACAGGGCAAAGAAATTAAATTCTTCCCAGAGACCTCTAAGGAAAAGAAATCAATGGGCTCCATTGAAAGAGCTTCCTTCTCAGAAGTTTGTTACTGGTTTCTGTGGCCAGTTGAGCTGCTCTGCTTTTAATAAATGACAGTGAGGTTTCTTTGCTGGCTGTGGCTCCAACACTTGGATATTCAGGGTTGTATAGCACTGCAACTGTTCGCCAGGTAAGCAGTGAGATGCATTTGCCCACAGCTTATGCTCAGTTCTGTGCTGCTGGAGCATCTCACTGTGAGCTCTTTCCGTCTCTGTCCTTCATGCGTGGACACCAAGCAGCACCAATGCAGGTGCTTGGTGGCACCACCCTCACTGATTGATAGATGTGCTCACCACATGCATACCTCACCCTGACTGAGACTCCTTTCTTCCTCATCTAGCTGGATTTTCATTAAGAAAGAAAAAAAGTGAGCTTTGGGTGTAAAAACCTGGAGTGCTGACTCCATAACATCTGATGACTTCTTAATGTGCAACCATGCCGTACAGCACAAGTCCTCTGAGGAAAGAGGTGACTAATAAGGTGCAGAGAGACCCTGAGCTGGTTAGGAAGTAATGTTAGATTTCTGCTGTCTTCAGTGGTTAACATGATATGTAAATGAGGAACATATGACATGAGGTAGGCAACATATGCCAGCGTAAGTGCTTTGGAGGAGGTGGTTTTCCTAAAGAATATACTCTACTTGAGAATGGCAGTGAAGTCCCAGTTTTCTTCTATTATCTTGTGCAACTTGTCTACAACAACACTTGTTTGAGGGCATGGCAAGCGTTTGAAATTTGAATAGGATCCACTCCATTAGCCTGAATTTGTACTGTCACGCCCTGACTTCCACACGGCAAGAAATCCTAACCCCTTCTTCAGCTGCTGGAAATGGACTTTACAGTGTATCTTAGGCCAGTAAGAAATTCCTAAATCCACTGATTTGTACCTAAGTTAGAGTTAGCATCACAGACATTTGAAAGCAAATTTAAGACAGAAATTTCAAATACACCAGGGGTGAGATTTCCACAGTGTATTGAGGCACCTACGCAAGGGGGGTGCTTTTTAACCCTGCTCAGTGTGTCTCAGCTCCCATAGATTTTTGTGTAGACTGGCAAATGGTCAGTGCCTTTGCAGATCAGACTTGTGGTAAGGTACTGGCTAAGAGCAAAGAAAACCAGTTTTTAGACATCAAGTTATCAAACTATTTAAGGGCTCTGTTGTGTAGTTCTTCTCATTGCAGTGGAAGCTATTGAATGCTCAAGTAGCAAAG
>NW_008656875.1:0-29426 GCF_000695815.1 Acanthisitta chloris | reverse complement strand
TGACTCCACATTTTAATTTCTTGTATCTTCCATTTGTCCACAGGCACAGCCTTCGTACACTTGTCTTACGTGAGGCCTCTGGTAAGTGGCTTTTATTTTCAAAGCTGGTAGAATTAAGAGAGAAATGCAGAGGCAGAACTCAGCCTCCAGTCATGTATACTTTGAAGGGATGGATTGAATTTCATTCCGAGTGAGCAAATTTGAGCAAATTTCAAATTTTCTCATATTTTCTCCAGCAATTTAATCCTTCATGTCATACTCCAGGAGTTAAGAAACAGAAATATCCCACAAATCTTAGGGATCCAGTCAAAACAGTAGACATTTTTGATGATAAAATGTTGCAACAAGCTATTTCCCAGCCAGCTTTAGAGCAAGAATTCTTAGTAAGGATACTTCAGTAACTTAAATAAAAATAATTACCCACTGCAATAAGGGGAGTATTGTCTGCATCTTCTATGCAATTTTAAAATTTCAGATTCCTTTTATTCATATGTAATTCTGGGGGGTAGTAATACCACATCCATGGATTCTCACTTTTTTTCAGTGTGCTGTGAAAACATCTGCTAGTACTCACCAAACTCTGTGGTTCGTTGTCCCCATTTTACAAGTTAAAGAAATTAGACAGGAGGGTTAAAGGACTTGCCCAAGACCACACAGGGAATCAGATGACAAAGTAGGTAGTAGAATCATAATTTCCTGGCTCTACTTTCAATTACCTTGTGCCAAGGAATTGGCCTTTTTTTCTAATGTAGCACCTTGGTTATTTGACTTTGTTCTTTCTCTCTCTTACTCTTGCTCCATCTCACCTAAAGTATAATTGAAAAAAATGTCTCCCCTTTAGTGTGCAGCTTTGTGTTTAATCTATGTTGCCAAAATGAATGTTGTCACCACTCCAGAAAGAGCAGCGACAGTTTATTTAGCTGATGTGATGGCAGAAGTGGGTTATAAAAACCTCCCAGATTTTTGCCAAGGAGGTGACCCCTTGAGCCCTGATTAAATTAACTGGTGTTAATCAGGCTGTTCTGCACAGCTTCTCAGGCAGGACAGGTGAAAAGCTGACAAAACAGCACCCTGAAACCACAGTATCCTGCTATGGATGTCATCCAAAATGCCCCCCTCTATTCCTCATTTTTCTTTTCCTCTAGCTCTGCAGCCAAACATGCCTCTCTTCATGACAAATGTTGTGATGGGCTAGGAAAAAGGTTACTTTGCCCTCCTAAATTAAGTCCCCAGAGAAGGTAACCTTCTTTCCAGATTTTAAAGACGGTGTTACTTCATTTGCTATAAATGTTGAAGGGATTTGGTATTAATGCATCCTCAATATAATTTTTTTTTTAGGAGTCACTAACCATTGCTCTTTTACAGATGCCTTTCAGTACATTTTTGGAGGAATTGTTATTATCATTCCTGGAGAACAGGTATTGCTTTTTCTCATCTGATTTTGTCCAGTGTCTTGTTAATTGGAGCATCCAGTAATAACTAGAGATTCATGAATTAGAAGTGATGTGAAACAACCCTCTGGGAGTCACTGCAACTTCATTTGTGAGATGTTTTCTAATGTGTTCCTGTGGGTTTTTTTCTCATAGCAAACACAACCATTCGGTTCTGGTTGTATTGGTAAAGGAATGCAGATGAACTATAACCCAAACCAGCTGTGCCAGGGCTATTGAGGGTCCAGCCTTGGCCATGCAGTCCAGCCTGGGCAGCACAACTGCCAGTGCAACCTCCTGACTGGGTTGGGACATGCTAAGTAAAGGGTGGACAGGACCCCACTATACCTAGTACTACTGTCATGAGGCACTTGGGGATCTCATGCTATCATGATCAATGGAGATGCTCCTCAGCTGGTTTTATGCCAGCCCAGCCATCAAGAGAGTAAGCATGAGTGTGCCCACACTTACTCTCATCCTGTCCATCCCTCTCCATCTCATACTATCATCACTCTACACCCCCTCAGCATAAGCAGGATCCAGACACCACAGGGAATTAAACGTGTACCTGGAAACGTCTGTGGATTCAGTGCACAAGTGCCTAAGTGAAAGCAGCCCAGCTGAGCAGAGAAACACCTCTGTGGAGGTTGCAGATATGACACCTCTTACACTGTATTAAGTATATTGTGCATCTACACAGCAGGATCTGGAAAGCTTTGATAGAGTTATCTGCAGGTTAAATGCATTAACTAATTTGTATGCTGCCTTAAACCTATTACTGTTTTTCATCCAAATTATGAGCATCCTTGCAGTAGCTGGGTGGTGTATGTGGCATGCTTCCTCATCTGCCTCTGAAGTTGTTCTTGCATCAAAATGGATTTCTTATAATGCAGAACTTCTTAGTGCTACATTATCTCATTGTCTCCAACCACTATGCTGGACTGCATCCTTCCTGTGAAATACAGAAGTATGGTATGTGAGTTTTTAAAAAATTAAAGCTTCCCTGCAAATTATTGCTTTAAAATAGTTTACTGATTCTTTAAAGTGCTACAAATACAGTGTAATGGTCTGCTTCCTGAGGGCAAGGGCTGCTCCTTGGGATGATGTTTAAGGAAACACTAGTACCCACTAATACCCATTAACTAGTGACACTGTTCACACATGTTGTCTATGAGCAGTTGGATGAGGATTAGAAACTGGGTAAGAGATATATGAGTTTGTGCTTGCCACCAGACTAACTGCAAAGTTTGTGCACACTGCTGCTGTTGTAAAAGTGACAAGAATGGGACACAGGAAATTATATGTCAGCGATTTGTTATGGCCACAACCAGACCAGCAGAGAAAGTGTTCATTAATGACATACTTTCAGAAAAAAGTATGTTTGGTACAACAAAGAGGATTAGCTCAGCAATATATGTTCAACAGAGAAGTTCAGGTTTATATCTAAGTAAATAAATGGTTACTTATCTTCTCTTGTACCAAGTGGTATGATGTGCATCTTGTTTTACTGCTGGTGTATCATAATCCTTGATACATACATTATATGAACATGGATCAAGTTGTTTTGGTTTCTAATCATGCTTTTTAAGAGGAGTCACTGAGCATAGTGCTCTGTTTATAGAATATTCTCATGTTTTATATTTTCCAGAGGTATACATAGGCAGAAGCAGGGGTATAGTTTGTCTAGATGCCAACTTTTCACAGAAGAAAAGCTTCATAAATCACTTCCCTTAACTGTCAGTACTGTTAGCAACTCCCTCTGGTGCTGTACAGCTGAGCTGGTTATGTTGAGCACAGCACTCTTCTGCAGCCCTGCTTTTGTTTATTTTTCTTTTCTCACTACCTATAGTGAGAGAAAACTGGCCCAAGCTGAGAAATCTTTATAAAATATACTGGATGATCAAAAAACCATAACAGGCCTGTTCAGCGTAACAACTAATTGTGCACAGTAGCCTACATCTCTGCTAGAGTCAGCTCAGCATCACTTACTCCTTCCTAAGCATCATAGTAATGACAATTCCTTGATGACTTTAGAAAAAAAAAAGAGGTGTTTTTGAAAAAGAAATGGTGTGGGTGTGTGGACCTGAAGACATATAGCTAATGCAGACATATAGACAATGCACACAAAAGCTTCCCAGAGTCAGATGAGAAGAACATGGGCCATAAATTCACTGCCCTTACTTATAGCCACACAGATGGTTTTGATTACAGCAGATGTTGTGTGAAAATCAGCTGCAGCTTGTGGCTAATGGAGAAACATTTGTAGTAAGGGGTTCAGGAGGTGAAGGCTATTTTTAAGACTCCTGCATGTAAAACTAAATCTTTGTCTATAGCAAGGTGGTATAGTTAACAAAAGGTGCAGGTCATAGGCACAGAGGGATAGGAAAATACTTTGTTTGCACAGCCCCTTTGTAGGAGTTTGCTTGTAGATGTGGCATTTCACATAGCTCCTGCTTAGTGGTTTTATCTGCTTCAGCCCATCGCTGTGCCAGTTGTCACTTGGCACGAAACATTTCTCTGCTCAACGTAAGACAAGGACATGAAACGAGGCTAAAGTGTCTGTCTTATCTTACATGCTGCTGTTCTTTCCCATGTTGATGTACAAAGATAAGATGGTGCAGACTGGCCTTTTATCCTGGCCCTGGTGCTGAAACCTGGAGGGGTTCCCCAGATGACTAGTAGCATTTGCACCCAACTGATATGCAAATCTGCTCACTTCATCTCCCTAAAGCTATGTGGTCTGATTTAGGTGCATAAAAGTGCATGTCTGTAGTATTTCATGGAGCTGGAGCCACCAGGATTCCCTACCAGGCATCAGGTCTCAGGGGAGTACATGCACACTGACATCTGAGGCTGATGGGGGATAATCACCCCTATTGCCTTGGTTGCACCTCCCTTTGCCCCCAGATACATGTGTCATTTCTGGACACCCTGCCCCCAGATACATGTGTCATTTCTGGGGTTTGGACACCTCTTCCAGGAAGATGACATGAGTGCTCTTAGACTCACCAGGACAGGTGATGGGGTGCTGAGGCATAGACAACTGGGCCAGCCACTACGGAGCTGCCAGGCATGTTGGGCAGCTCTTTGCCTTCCTGTGTGGAGCATTTGCCTTGGCAGCCACTGCTCAGCATACATCTCCAGCTCTTGGAGGGAAACTTTCTATCAATCCAGATATGTTGGGGAGAGAGAAAAGCATCTCACAGCAGCTTTGTCCTCACAGTGTAGCCAGCCTCCAGCAACTGCCTTAGGAGACAGAAACTGAGAAGGAGAGCCACTGAATCCTTCCATAGGCATCTGAGTTTTATTCTGCCTCTTGCCCTTATTTCCACTTCTCCCAGAATATGCAGACAGAGCGATCTTCCATTTAATATTTGCTATATGCAGAATTATACAGACTAATTTTCTGGGTTTTGAAACTCCCCAGCTAGCCAGTTCAACTCCTCTGTACTTGAACATTTGCTTTCAATAAGGAAAAATGTTGATTAACTCAGTGGCCTGGCCAAATCTAGTAAGTTTTTTCTGGCAATATCTCTAATGAGTCCCATTTATTAATTTTTTCCCCCTACCTTACTTGTGTAACAAATTTCCAGATATTAACATCAAGAAAGGCAATATTTGGCCCGTTATATGAGAAAAGTAAAAACAAACCAGTACATTTCCTTTTGTAGTTCTGGATTTCATGCTCACTTAATACCTATGAAAGAATTATTTTGTAAAGCATAAATTTGAAGCTCAGTGTTAAAGCATTCTGGTTTCTATATGATTATGTACAAGCATGTACGTGCTTATATATACACATGCAGATTGTAACATGTACATTGTAATCAAGTGACAACTGACCCATGTGGTCTTTTTATTTTTGGCAGGCCTTTACTATTTTTTTACTCCCCTCTCCTCTCTGTCTCTCAGGGGATTGGTCTTTAATGTAATTATGCTAAACTGACATTATCTTTGTGGCATTTAGAAAAAAAAAAGAGTCATCATTTTTTAAGCATTCATATATAATGAGTCTGTATTTTTTGGCTTTAAATTAGAATATTTGATTGTGTTTTTAAAATATTATGGCTAGATAAATTAATTACACTAGAAAATCCAGAAGAAACAAACAATAAAAACAATAATAAACATCATCTGCCACCTCAGTCCAAGCTCATGTATTATACATTAAAACTTTATTATTTCAAGTGGATGTATAATTACAGGAAGGTGGAGGCCATTACTGATGTCAGTGCCAATGAAAATCCATTGGTCATAGGCATTTGTGATGGGAGCTTACAGTTCCAAGGGAAGGCAAGGGTGTGAGGGGGTCCCTCCTTGCCCTGCTGGAAGGAGGTCTCTGGGTTTAGCATCTCTGTGGAGCTCATGCAGGATGTGGGGCACTTTGCCCCAGAGGAGGAAGGTACAGCACCACGCTATCATGACAGCAAGAAGGATAGTGCACATGTGTTGCCTGACTGGCTCTACCTTTGCTCTGGTAGGACCACCCTCCATGCTGAGAAGGTGGCCAGGTTTCCACCAGAGCACTGTCCTTATCTTCCCAGGTAGAGCCAGCAGTGGTGTCAATTAGTTCCACTTCTGGTTCTGTTTTTGTGATATTTGCCTCCGTTAATGGAAACCGGACTCACACTGTCGATTTATTTCTCATTCTGTGGGCCACCAGCTGGTAACGATATGATTCTTGTTTACTGCTAACCTTGGCTGGATGTGAAAGAGTGACTTATATGTAAATGGTTCTGTCTCTCATTCCCAAACCCTTGAGCCGTTATTTCCTTCTGCCCTACCAGGCAATGCACTGGTTTTAATAAAACATATTGCCATCGCTTTGAATATTTATATGCTTGAACCATTTAAAAAATCTATTCACATTAGTCAAGTTAGGCAAAAATAGCCCAAAGACAGCACCCACTGCCAACATTTTCTTTGGTTACTGCTACCGAAATTTCCCATTTCGTTCTATGCTTTCAAGATAGTTATTCCTTATTAATCATGAGTGTAGGGCCATTAATACTGCCAAGTAACAGTATAGCCAATATAACTCCTACTCACTTTATAAAGACAAACATTAAAGTCATCACTTACTTTGTGGCTAGAAAATGGAAAAAGGCATGAGCATACCAGATGAACCTCAGACATTGTGCCCTTCAGCACTTGTCCCAAAGTTTGCTGTAAATGCTGTCAGCTGCCAAATCCACCTGGTTACTGTGGATCCTGATGTCCTGGCCATACCATGAAGGCAGGGGCTCTGTGTGCTGAAGCTGCAATGCTGATGTGGTGAAACTGTCTGTAACTGGAAAGATGTGAGGATACATCTCCTGGTCTCATGCACCCAGACTTTTGTTTATTCCCATTTCTAAAGCTACACCTAAAACCACATTAGAGCCACTTGCTTTCGTAGACCAGTCTGTGGCAGCATCACAGGTTATTATGACTTTCAAAGCTCATGTTTCCATTAAATTTTTCCCCTCTGTGGGATGTGGGCATTTGGAAAGCTCATTCCAGTTGCAGATAAAACCAAATGTTGCATTGGAATTTCCTATGGGACAGAAATTCTTATGTTCAAGAGGTTTTAGGCAATATGCAGCACTGCATGATGCTTAAAGAGGAGCAGGCAAGTTTTCCTGAGAAACTGATTTCCAAGGCACAGTTGCTGGAGCTTGATAGTCTGATAGACAGTAGTTCATCATTATGATCCTGATTTTCAATGACAAGGTAAACTGGAGCATTATCCCAGCTCCCCATACCCAGATTTCCTGAAAAAGGGTGAGGAATCTGTAGTGATTGACCGGGATTATTGCATCATTTTTAATTTAATAGGCTGAGAGATCAGCCTGGGTGCTTTGGGTGCCCTTCTGAAAAGTAAACAGCACAACCTTTCTAGCATGACAAATAACAGCTCATCAAGCAGAGGGTGATGCAGCAGCATATTCTGCTGTCTGCTTGACCTTGGAAAAATGCATCTTCCTAGAAAAAAAGGCCTGATGCTCAGGTTTCGGGGCATGCAAATATTTTACTGCTGCCCAGATGAGCCTTTCCTTTGTTGGTGTGCATTAGTCATACATTCGTAGTATCTGATCATTTCTTAGCTTACAGAGTTTTCTGCATATTAATAAAAAAAACCATTGTTTTTCTCATTTATCTCATTTTAAACTTATAAAAAGTCACTGGTGAATTGTTGTGTACTTTGGCACATACTTATTTAAGCTTTGGTAAAACCTACACACACACATTAACAGTATACACACAGGCATGAATCACTATTAATCCTTGCTCAGGGGAAGAAGTTTATGGGGTTCCAGCTGTACAGGGTTTGATGCTAAGATGCAAGGTCTAGTTCTTGCAGAGCCACCTGTGAGTTTTCAAACCAAAAGGCTGCAGTTGCTCATCAAGGCAATAAAACATACCCTTGTTCTTACTAGCATGAGGGGTTTTGAGAATCACAGTCCCAATGATGTAATGGGTTGAAACACACAGGGTGTGATGTCTCCACATCCCCCCCAACCACAGTGAGGTCCTACCTGCTGATTCCATGTGAGCCTGGTGCTGAAAGGAGCCCTTGCAAGGGGAGGGATGGGGAGCCACAGCAATTGCCCAGCAGCAGGGATACTGTTGGTGCAGATACATAGATCTTTGTGGTTTAACTACAGTGGTTTAGCTGGAAAAGGATTCAAACAGCCTGCCTCCAAAACATGAGGGTCTGCTGTCAGAGATGAAAGAGCCAGGTTTAGTCATGCTGCTTGCATGGCAGGCTCTAGAGTTAACATCCAAAGCCACCTCAGTACAAGACCCCACAGCCTGGAGCAATGCTGCTCAGACAGACAGCCTTTATTCCTCCAAATACCCTGGGATGAGCATATGACCAGTTGGAAGTGGTCACTTTTATCCTTTTTCTTTTCTTCTCTATCAGCCCTGAGCGGCCTCTTAATGCTTCTGTGGTAGCACAAACTGCCACAAAAACTTCAGGACAACTGAAAAATACCCTGGACTTGTAGGAAACTGGTGTCTGAATGCTTATTTCAGCTCAGCAGGCATCCCTGCCCACATATATTTCTCCTCAGCATCATGGGATGTTAACCTCATAGCAGCCTTTTCAAAGTATTGATTAATAAAGAGCAAAGGACAGGAAGGAATGTCCATCAATTGGCAACAACAGTTATTAAACCTGTCTTAGATCAGCTTCTCCCTACCCTGGGCCAGGGCAGATTGCCAACAGGGAGGCAGCACAGGGATTGTTTCTCCATGTCTGTGGCCCACCAATGGAGCCAACCAAAATCCAGCAACTGACTTCCTACTCGCCTACAAGCTCTGCAATAGGGGCAGCAGTGAGGTGGCCAAATACTGGCTCCTTGTGCTCCCTATGTACACTGCCAAAGGAGCCTCAGAGGGAAAATAAGTGTCTCTCTTGGAAAAGTGTCCAGTTGCAAATTATGCTGTGTGTGGGGCACAGAAATCTGGAAAGCTCTGTAGCAGGCAGCCCCTCTGGGGCAGGTGCAGGCCCCAGGAGGACTGGCTCACAAAGTCCCGTTGTGCCTCAAGTGATGGTGCAGGGATGTGGCTGTGCTTTGGTTGGGACAGGTCACCTCTCTGCAGGTATTCACTTCAGCTGGTTTTAAAAGATTCTAGAGCAGAAAGATAAAGCTTTTTAAAATACAGGCCATATATAAATATTTATGTGAAGCTATGTAAAGGATACTAAAAAAAGGTTTTTTTTTCAGCGGATATTTGATAAATCTTCAGCTTGTTTAGCTTGCAAGCAAGTGAGAAGTGGGTGTCACTTTAGGGTCCTCTTTTCTGTCATTGGTTGACAGCCTCTTTCTTATTGTACAGTGGTAACCTGTGTGAACTCTGGTAGAGAAACTGTCTTTATGAACCTCCATGAGGACTCAGTTTGTTTAACAGGGTGATGTTGAGATAATCAGAGGATTCTACAAGGATTTCCCTGGTGTAAAATATCATCAAAATTGATCTTGAGAATTCCACTGTTACCATTTTCTTCTCTGTCTGATGAGAAATGCTTGTGAAACTACATGCTGCTCAAGAGAACTTCCTTTTCTTAATCTCTTTATCAAAGCAAACAAAATAAAGTCTTTGGACTGGACTTTTTTTCTGTTTGTTTTTGGTCAGGCTTCTCTGGTGGGCAGAACCTGGCCCAAGCATGAAACTAGCCTTGGAGCTCCCTGAAGGACTGAGCATCCTAATGCTAGCCTGTAGCACACAGCTACGGATGGTAAAAACATACTGGGATGCACAGTGAAACTTGCTTGTCACCTCTACTGTGAGACTGCAATAACATTTAAAAAGCACTTTGGTGCATCTCTCCCTCATAGGGAAACCAAAACACAGTAGTGACAGAATGGATCTTGCAGGGAAGTCTTTCATCGCTCCCTGGCATCTCAGCTGTGGTGGATGCAATGATAGTGAAAAATTCCAGCTGTTCAGGGGTTCAATAGTAGTTCTTCAATGGACTGTGAATTGTACTGAGTCCCATCATAAATGTTTTCTGACAAAGAACTTATTTCCACAAAGCTAAGACTTTTAATTGAATGTTTAAATCCCTACATAATAATTTTCAGGATGATATCAGAATGTTGAATATACACCTGGTAATGGTATTCTTGCACAGTAGAATTCAGCGAAGTATGCAGTTAATGTACAAAGCTCAACAAAGATGCACTCAGATAAAGGACTTATCCAAAAGTCACAGAAGTCAGATATGCAGTGCCTGGGGAGATGCTGGGAAATTGTATTTACATTTGCTGACTGCCATTAATTTCTAAAATGTGTTGTCCTCTTTTTTCCCTTATGGTCATGATGATTCACAAACAAGTATGAAGCAGCAGTCAATTAGGTTTTGCCACTTAAAAAAACTAAAACTCCTGTGTAAGAAATTACAGCTGGGAGGGTGGAAAGGATGGATGGAAGAGAAACACATAGAGAAATACATTTGTGCACAGTAGAGGTGGCAGAGCCTGAGGCTAGTGGAAATAGTTCAGGTCAGAGAACATGTTTTTTGGATCCCTGCACCTACCTCACTTCTGTCTGTCCAATAGGACTATAAATGTCCGAGCTGTACATAGCAATCAGAGTGGTGTAGACACTTGTGAAAGAGTCTCATATATTTCTCAGCATTGCCATGTGAGCAAGAAGAGGCTTAAACCTGGAGAGCTTTGGTGCAGGGTACTGAAGTTGGGGGTGCAGCAGCAGAGCCATGGGTAGAGGGGTAAGGTTTGCTCCCATACTGTTGCACCCAGTAAGCATGTGGCTGCCAGCACTGCCAGTGAGCCCAGAGGGGACAAGGATCTCTGGCAACCTAACCCATGAGAGCCCTCACTGTGACCTGGAACAGGAATTAAAGTTGCAGTCTACAGAACTGGATGTTGTGTCCTCTTTTCAGGCCCATCTGGAGACCTGTTAGGCTGACTAGAGCCTGACTGGTGTTTTGAGTCACAAGAAGAAGAGAATAAAAAGAAAACATCACATCTGTCAATTAGTAACAAAGGGCTGAACTCCTCTGACCCACAATGTTAAAGAACAGCAGTAAAGGTATAACAAGCAACTTACTTCTAACACCTAAATGCTACAAGCTAAAACTAAATACAAATTTAAGGGGCAGCTTGTACTTAATTTTTTTGTAAGTGACATGCTGTAACCTTTCTTAAAGGCCTTGTATATGACTGAATTTTTTTCTAACTGTAATACATAAGGCAGGACTAAATGTCTGGCTTACAAGAACTAATAAGCATCTAAGGGAAGCTATCTAAAAATGTCAATGTGAGCCTGGATGAAAAGAAATGTGTTGTCTTTAGCCATCTGTTACACACTGGAGTTAAATAGACATACAACTGCTTTTTTCTGAAAGCCATCTGCACAAATATTGAGTAATTTCATAAAATTCCGATTTAGTAATTTACCAGTTGACAAGGTGATGGTGCACAGTGTAGGTTTGAGTTGCCTGGCATTTCTATTGCAGCTAAAACAACACTGATGTGCATTTCTCTTGCCACTAGCATTATTGCTAAAGGAGACATTGGAATCAAGTCTAACATAACCTACCGACTCTGTAAAATATTTTCCTATTAACATTGGAATAAAAAATAATGTGGTATTCCAGAAAATTGAATGGCACTTACATTCCATAATCTTCATCAGATCAGCTTGCATGGGCTTTTGTTTTTCCTTTGCCTGGTTTGAGGCTGTTTATATTAATTCCATTCAGGTTTATTTTAATTAGTTTCAAATTCTAGGGACTCGAGATCATCATGGTATGTAAAAGACTGTGTTTCACTATCCATCAGCAGTGGCTTTTTCATCCCCCAGCTATTTAAGGGTTGCAATCTTTTTCATTTTTGTTCCCTCCAAACACTGACCTTGCCATGGTGACTCATGCCCTCACCACTGACTGGCAGGCAGCTGCCTGCAGCAAACCACTGCTGTTGGATTTTCAGCTGGGGCTGAAGCAGCAAATCACTGCTGGGGAGGCAAACAGCCACCAAGCATGCACCCACCATGCAGCACATCCCTCCACCACCACTCCCAGGCTCTATGAGCCCTGCAGTAGTCAGCTGGCAGTGCCCTTGCCCTGCACATTGCCATAGACATGGATTTTTCCAGGGATAAACTATCCCACTGTGGCTCCACAGTATTTTCCAGTTTCATTCCTTAGTGCCTCAAAGAAGCACCACCTTTCTGAAGGAGTATTAAAGATAATTTAGGGTTCTATCCTTTCATCACTAATTCTTGCCTGATTCTCACAATATTTGACCAATTAGAAAATGGTATAGTATAGAACCATAAAATTGCAAAAACATTTATATTGGAAAAGACCTTTAAGATCATTGAGTCCGACTGCACACCTAACACTGCCAAGTCCACCACTAAACCATGCCCCTAAGGTCCCCACTATTTACAAAATATGGAGAAAGAGTAAGACTTCTTTTAAAACACTTCTTGAATAAGTGAGCAACCTGGTGGTAGAAGAAGGACAAGGCACAAGGAGATTTCTTTTAATATTTGCACTGTGACAGAAGCAGAGTTTGGGTGCCCAGTCCAAGGAAAGTATCCACAAAGCTCATGCTGCAATTCATGTCAAAGAAAAAAATTTCCTGGAAATGAATAAAATTTTCCCTGAAAGTTTGCAAATCCCACCTCAGACCCCAAAACTTGGCCAGGGTAGGCACAGAGAGGTAGCTGAGACACTGCTCTCCTCCGGTGCAAATAAGAGCCAGAGTTAAATGCAATCTGAATTGATGCTCTTGGCACTTTGGCACTGCCCCTGCCTCATGTTCCGTATTTTAAAGAGCAAGTTCTGGTCAGCAGAGGTGGCTCAGGACACAGTGTCAGATACAGGTGCTCAGAAATGACTGTTCCATCCTGCTGGGGTGGTGAGGTCTGGGCAGCCCCAGGCACATATAGGTCTGGCCTATGGTTGTGCAGAGCATTTGCAACCCAGCTAGAACCCTGCAAAACCTTTTTAGTTACCAGCACACTGAGGGCTCTGGCTCAGCCTGTGGTGATAGGAGATGGGGTACATCACCTTCACATCTGCAATGGGCATCTGCACTCCTTCCAGAGCAGAGATAGAGGTTTAGCCCTGGCAAGCATGGATTTGCTTTACAGCATGGCGTTCCTGGTTTGAGTATTTGAGGGCTGCAGCTCTAAACATCAATGAAGAAGTGTCAGATCTGGCAGGGACAAAACTTCCAACTAGCATGACAGGACCCCTTGATCTATCCTGAGCATGTGTGATATATTTTGTACTTGGGAGCAGGCACATGTGGTTCACAAACACCGTTTTAGGTATCATTGCTTCCTTTGGACCAGCATAGGTTGAATTGCTTCAGTCACTTCATGGTCAGTCAAGATAACAGCAAAGAGACTGTACCAGGGCACTAGTAAGGCCAGAAAGAAGCACAGAAGCACAGACAAAGTAGGGGAGACATGGTCACCTGGAAAAGCTTGTTGCCAAAATGAATGGAACAAGCTCTTCTGTGTTAACTGCAGATCAGACACCCTGCAGGACAGGCTGTCACTTCAGCAGCTATGACTGAAGAAAAGCATTTTGCCAGAAAGGGAAGTGAGTCATACAATAAATTGCTCAAGAATTTTTTTTCAGGCCTCAGCACCAGGGGATTTAGAGAAAAGTTAGATGAACCATGAAGATATTACTTACAGGTGACCCTGCCTGGGAGGGGGAAAGGGCCTGCAGATGCCCTTCCTAGCCCTCCTCACAGCAGGTGAGGTGCTATATAAACCCACTGTGTCTTGGCCTGCCACTCTGCTTGCACAGGAACAGAAAAGTCCGTCCTTCTGTCACCCTTATGTAGTTGAATACATGTCAAGTGAGTGCATATGCATATATATGTAGCATATATGTCACAATTTGGTTATAAGAAAGTCTTCCAACTTAGCTCCTAAACTGTTTACCTCTTAAAGTATGAAATGTGTGAAATGCAAAGAAATCTCACTTGCATGTGCTATGGCTCATACTCCATTTGCTAGAATAATGCTGAATTTTTAGGTTTTAAGGTATAAGGTTTATTATGTTTCTGTCACACTATGACTTTGTTTAACAGGAAATAGAATGATGTGAGGAGCAAAATGGGGGGAAAAGAAACCCTAGCAACCCAAAGTTCAATTCAAGTGAAGACTTTAGAAAACACTGTCATTTTATGAATTATTCCAGTGCTGTGCTTATAGCTGAATCTTAGCTGACAGAAAGAAATCTGATCTGTTCTTTACACAAACACCAGAGGAAACTGGAATCTGACCTTGTCTCAGCCCTGTTTCACCATTTCCCTCCTTTGGGAATTTGGGATCAGCCCACTGTTATCTGTCGAACAATGCTCCTGTGTCAGCTCCCCATCCCAGCAGTGCTCCTGTGGATTTGAGAGAATGGGGAGCTTATTTTGGAGAGCAATGAGCTGTTCTGAGGACAAACATCCACACAAATTAAATTAACTGCTAGCCTAGAAATAGGACCGCACAGTCCTCATCTGAAATGCAGCACTGGAGCCATTCATGTCCCACAAAGCTCCCCTTGATGCTGCGGGGCATTTTCTGGGGATGAATCTTGTGCTCCAGTGATTGAACAGCAGAAATGTGAAGAGAAGCTTTGAGGAGGAGCCTGAACTCATGGTGGTCCTAGGGAGCACATGAGGATGCAGCAATGAAGGAATGAGGCACCAGGAATGAGCTCAAGGAGGATTTGATGTTCATCCATCTGGAGGTCTGTCAGTAAGCCATACCAGGGCTGCATGGTTTTTCTAATTAATCACAATAAGAAACAGAACTCTGGCTTCTGGGAATGAAACCTTCCAGGTCCTGCTTACCTCAGGAGTCCCACACAGGGCCCAAATGTAGCTTTTTCAGACTTTCAGAGCCTTTCTATGAATTCCATTTCCACTTGTAATTACTACACTGCAGCTCTTCAGGAGAAATATTTTAATCTGTGAGTCTTGGTTCAAAGATGCTCTACATTTCTATCACTGACAACAACTCTATTTATATGTATTGAAAACAAAATGATAGGCATCTGAGGTTCCACAAGCCACGAGAAGGCAAAAGTTCAGTTACATTGCTTGACTGTAAAATCACTGAATTGTGGAATCATTGAGGTTTGAAAAAACTATAAGATCATCAAGTCCAACCATTATGTTTCATATACTGCATTTTAAAAAAAATATTTCTAAGTGAAAACACATGACTTGTTTTCCAGGTTCCATTAACCTACTTTTGTAGGTCTCTTTTCAGGAAATCTCTGTATATGGTCAAATTAGGAAGATTTTTTTCTTTAGTTGAAATTACAAGAGAAAACAAAACAATTACCTGTATCATCATCTTAAAAGTGAATAACTAACAAACCCATTTTGTTTCACAGAAATGATCTTAATGTATGATATGACACATGCTGTCATATCACCTGAATGGCTAAACACTAGCAGTCACTTAGAACTGACCTCTCTGTTGCAGAGCAAGGAGCTCAAGGTGAAAGGTTCCCAGGGGACAAAGGTGTCTCCAGCAGCCAAAGCACTCTGCATTTTCTAGCAGCCCAGGATGAGCTTGACTTTATACAAAAATGTTATTCTTGAAAAGCAGATGACAGTCAGCCTCAAAACTTGTGACATTTCGCTCATGGCTTGTGCTATGTAGCCTGTGGAAACTTCAAGTTTCCGTGTGCTCAGCACTGCAGCTCCAGTCTCCAGCAGATGTTTGCAGCCCTCTAAGGACACACAATAGTAAAACATGACAAACACTGCCCAGGAACAGTGATATCCCCAAAGCTCATTCTTCGCTGCTCCCTCTCCTGCAGGAAGGAAGCCTTGAAGGGGAAGAGCACTGACTTACAAAAACCACTTGGGCAGGACCCAATAAGTCTTATTGTTACTTGCATTAATGAAGCTGTCAGTGGTCCCTCTGCATCACAGCCTCCTTCAGTCACCTGAGCTTTCACTGAGGGAAAGCCCACAACAGCTGCCATGCTTACAGTACCTCTCCAGAAAAGCTCACCTGGGGCCCTGGGAGACACACCTGTTTGTCTGTGGTGGATCATGGTATACATCCCTTTGTAATAAGTACCTGTTTGTCAGTAAGGGACCTGCCTCTAATCAGATATTTTACATGCAAGAAACACTGAATTCACCAAGCAGTAGCTAAAGGCAATGTGCTAATAACTACCATAGCTGCCTTTTAACAGGGCTTGAGTCACCAGGGAACGTGGGCTAATTTGCTGTAATTCGTTTAATATGTTTAGTCTGAGCAACATATTTTCAGTTCAATAGATGTCTGACAAATCACTTGTCAGTTTTTATTGAGAGAGGGCTATGGCAGCACCTGAGGTGCCCCAAGACCAGAGGGTGCAGGGCTGTGCTGGCTTCCCTCAGGCAGGGCATGGCCCTCCCTTGGGCCTGCCCGGGGACACTCTGGCTGGGGGCTGCCCCCTGACCCTGCTGCTCTTGAAAATATGGTCTTCATTGCCTTCCTTTTTTCTTTTTTTCCCCCACCTTTTCCTTTCCCTTTTTCATTTTTTCTTTGTTTTCTTTCATCTGCTCCATTTGTTCTTTTTTTCCCCTTTGTTTTTGGTCTTTTTTTCCTTTTTTTTTTCTTTTTCTTTTGTATTCTTTATTTTTCACACAAGCAGAATAATAAATAAATATCTGAAAGTGAGTGGCAACTTCAAAACAAATAGGCCAGATCAGTTTAGGTCTTGAAAACCCTACACAGGGCCCGCCTGAGTTTTTGCATGACCCTTGCATACTACTTCATAAGCCACATGCTGATTTGCATGTGAGGTGCTTGCTGCTTGTCATCTCCCTCTGGATGCAGCTGGTAGTGGCTTCAAAACATCATTGTCACCACTTCTGGGCAACCAGGAATGTCTGGATCCCAGGAGTGGGGAATTTCCTTCTGCAGAGACAGATGACTTAAGACAGATACAAGATACCATAACCCTGTCTAATTTATTTTGAAGTATGTACATTCCTGAACAAGAATATTAGATGGCAAAAGCAATGAGAGCTTAATAGCTCACAGATGATGTGCATACACACACTTTGCAAACTCCAGCATCTAGCTATAGCCAAGTCCCCAGATTATGCCCCTCACTCTTTGCTTTCCTCAAGCATTGCTCCAAGTGTGTAAAAATGCTAAGTCCTACTGCCACTCCCCTCTCCCCTTTGGCCTTGGCAGCTCTGCAATGCAAAATGAAACCCAACTGAAGTACCAGCAATTTTTGGGGCTTTTTTTTAAATTCTAAGGCTCAGATATCTGTTGACAACAGATGCTCAGCTTAAAAGTCTTCAATTGTCTTTATCAGTTAAATGAACTTATTGCTGGGTGGTATCAAAAATAACCCATTATTTTTTCCTATCTGTTACTTTGGCCATGTCATATAAAGCCAGACCCTCTTCTTTCTGTCTCAGACATACAAAATTGCCAGCAATGACATTATGAATAGAGTTTCATAGCAGTGTTTTACCTGCATAGAATTTACAGACTCAGGGTACCTTTGAAGATTTTCTAGTGTCTAAAAAGTCTAATAAAGTTAGTGATGTCCTTTCATTAAGTCCAGCCTTGCTGGGAGAGATCAGCTTAGCTCACTAGTTCTGCAGGCACATCTAACTACAACAAAAGGGCAGCAAAACATACCATAGTTTTGGTGGTTTTACCGATCCACAGTAGCAATCGGAAGTCTAAAAGCAATCACTACCCTGTTCAATCATACAGCAGTGATGGCTAACTTGCTTACAGATGCCTGGTAATACCTAACAGAGCTCTACAGCTGCCTCCTCAGGTGTGGGTCCCAGGGACAGGCACCCAGTAGAGAGAAACCCAACCTTCCCATCCTCCCTAAGTCCAACCTGTTTCCCAGACTTCCAGAGGCATTACTTTGGTGAGAAATACCACTCACAATTCCTGGAAGATCAGCACTGCTAACACAGAAACAAACAACCCTCCTTCCTTTTCAATGTCCTGGCTCTAATAATCAATTTAATTACAACTTTGATCAACATGCATGTATTATTATAGGTCCACAAAGGTAATAATGTCTCAAAACAAATCCCATCTAACCCTCAAATCTTAGCTCTACTGACCCCAATCAAGTCGACAGAGGAGGGCATTTAAAAAAAAACAACAGTGAAAGCTATGGTGATATGCCAAAAAAGAAGTAGTAAAATATTGTCTCTAGACCATAATACTTAAATAAAACCCAGCTGTGTCACACAAGGTGATGAGGTGGCAAAGCCAGCTGGTCATGCCCTCTGCATCAGAGCAGTTTTATCTGCCTTTGCCAAGTGGGAAGGTCCAGCTCCTCTCTAAGTCTGACTCTAAGCAGTAAATGATATTAAGTAAGATGCTTTCTGAGCAAGTGGAAGATTTGCTTGAGTGAGGACTACAAAATTTGGGTCAAAACTTCCATAGCCAATAGTAAATTGGTGTAAAACTTTGTGCTGTAGGTGCACAGGAAATTAAAAAGCACTTGGAGGCTCTTAAGCACTGATGAGCATTCAACATACTAGGCAAACCATGTTAAACCCCTCAGCAGGGCCTACAAAAGGCCCAGCCCCTTCCCCACCTTTTCAGCAGCCCGTCACAACTTTGACTTCAAGTTTTCAAATCCATCTCCAATTCTGGTGTCCCTTGCTTCCCACAGAACTCCAGAGGAAGAACTTCAGGAGGATACAAATGTCAGACACAGGTACACACCTTGTTCCCTCTCTTCTTTTTCTTCATGTTCTTCCAGAGAATACATTGTGAAAGAACACCTGGAGTATTTTCAGAGCCAACACTTCAAAACTTGGACAAAAATTGGACTTTATGTGTAGTGTCCCATAGTCAAGGGTGGTAACGGTATATGCATCCATTTTTATTATGTGTCTGGACAGAACTACTTTTATGGGAAGAATATACACAGTTAACATACTTTCAGCATCTTTGTAAGCTTCATTCATAGTCTATAAACAAATACAGATCTCTCAAGCAGGGTCTGACCTGGCAAAAATCAGAGATCAATATCCCCATTTCCTTCCAAATTTCAACCTAAAGGATGTTTTGAAAGGGTGAGATTCAACACCCTTAGTGGGCATAAAATTAAGCTATTAAAAAGACAACTGCTGCTGTTTACTTTATAAAGAAAAAAAAAAGGTAGACAAAGCATGAAATATTTTCCTGTGCTATTTCTTTTGATTCAGTCTGGTCACAAACTGCATCTGTCAATTAATACAGAGATTCTAGACTAAGTTTCACAGATCCAAACGCACAAGTCTAGGAAAAATGCTTTAGCAAGGAAGGGAGAAAGCAAACATGAGCTTGGAGGCAGAGGTTTTCTGGGTCAAAGTTAAAGCAGCTGTGGCTGGAAGTGTGACCAAGAAAAAGGGGTATCATCACCATCCTTGAAATGCAATATTAAGAACTGGACATCATAGTGCAGTACATTATTCATAACATTCCTCCTTTTCTGAGTATCTGGCAGGTTCAGGAGAAACATGGGGATTCTAACTGTGGTTCCTCTCATTTATTACTTGCTTTTGCTCAGGTGATGTCTAGAGCTGGATCATTTCTTATGTCCTCGAGAATGGATGGAACTTACTTGTTGCCACTAAAATAAATGGATGGGTTTGGTGGCTCATAAAAACAAAGTCATGCCTGGAGAGGAATGGTGAAGCAGCCTGACAAATCTTCCTAACTGCAAAATGAACATCAGCTCAAGTACTAGGGAGATGGCTGTTTTGGATGCTAAAAATGCTGACTTTCTCTTTTGTTTGACAGTGACATACAACCAAAATGTTTTCCTGAGACAGCAAAACAATAGAAGAAGTTTTACGCAGAATATTAAGAAAAATGTCCTAATGGTCAGGTCTACTGGTCTGTGGCATATCCATCTCAGGGAAAAGATAGAGGGAAGCCTAATTGATTAAATCATTTAAAACAGGATTGAAGAAAACACTGGAAAATATGCTGTGAATGAAGAACTACCTTTCACTGGCAGATCTCTGATTTCTTCAGAGAGCCACCATCAGTGTCATTTTGGGTGATGTATTGTGGTGGTTGGGGGGCCAAGACTTCAAAATGCCAGATCAGTTGCATGTGAAAATAACCCAGAAGGGACATGGACCATGCTTGGTACACATGCACTCATTCTGCCATGATCATGGGAGTCACTCTGGAGCTGACACCAGCCCCAGAACTTGGGAACTTGGCTACCAGGCAGTGGCAGCATTCAGCAGCCCCAACAAGCCCCAGTTACCTCCATCTCACCCAAGCCACATATTTGGCACGACAGGATGAAGCCCAGAGCCTCATGGTCAGAGTGGCTCAAGGATTGAGGTGGTTTTTGTGTCTGTTGGATTACAGGATTTTCGGCTGAGCTTTGATTTGTTTTTAGGCCTTTTAAGTTTATCTGGAGCTGAAAGACTTGTACAACTGTTCAACTAATGCATCCGCTGAGGAGACCTTTCCCAGACCAGTAATTAAAACCTAATGCTAGCTGCAGCTTCCAGACTGAAGAACCCTCAATTGAAAATACCCTGTTATGGGCATCCTGAACCTTGGAGGGTCCTGTGTCACCAGAGGGAGGACGTTTCCTGGTTAGCAAAGAGATGAGCTCCCAGGGAACACTGGGAAAAAGCAAAGATCACAAAGGTAATGTGCTTCCTGATGTAAAATTTGAGTTTGGGTAGAGATGCTCAGACTGGGAAGAAAGCAAACAGCCTGAGCAAACTGTGGGTACTGCCACAGCTGTCCTACACCAACCTGATAGAGCAGGCAATGGTTACTGTTGAGGCAAGCAATATAGCAAGGGGAAAAACCACATCCAGCAAGTTCATAAACTCTACCATTCATTTAAAAAAGTATAAAAAATTATGACACTCCATCACACCATTGCTTTTACAGACAGCCTCTACAGCTCATGCATACCTGGACCTGTCTGTTCCGCTGTGGAATAAAAATAGGGAATGAGAAAGACAGACACATTATATTCTAAAGGTTTCAAGACTGACAATCAGTTCAGGGATCTGCTAGTTTCCAGTCTGCTAGTTAGTTCTCTGTACCATCTCTGTGACCCATCACTGTCACCCTGAATAACAGCACCTTCAGCCTGCAGAAAGTGCCTTGGGGTTTTCACTGGCAAAAATGAAGGAAGCACAAAAATATTTTCAATCAGTACTGGAACAAACTTCACATTGCACAGCTGCAGTGTAAGTGCCATCCCCCAGAGACCCTCTAGAATTTGATTAAGGTATACGGAAACTTGACTCATATTTTATGAACATTCATTTTCATGACACATTTTTAAAGAGACAGCATATATTTCCATCCTTTGGAAGAAATTAAGGCTGTTATTTTGAGAGGAATAATATGTTTCTAACATGCAGCAGTTCTTGACAGCAGCTGAAGCAGCAGCAAGGGCATTAGCTGCTCTGGGGGAGTCTGTTTGGTGGAAGAAGCACCATGAATTTTAATTTTTAAAAACAAGAACAAGCAGGAGGAGCAGAACTTTAAAGAGAGAGGACATGGTTTCCCAAGCCACCATGTGATGTGTACCCCAGGCCTGTGGGAACAGAGCTGAGTGCTCAGCATCAGCAGGCAGGGAGGGAACCAGGAGTGCATCCTGCACCCACTGGCAAAAGCCCAGCCAAAAAGCTGTCATGTGGTCTGGGGCAGAAAAAAACATGTAAGAGGGATGTGGTCCCACTTATCTACCCACAAAAAAGCCTTTGGGCTGACAATTTATCAGCGTCAGGGGAAATAAATTAATAAATGGGCAAACACAAAAAATGGGCTAATTAATAGCAAATCTGGGTAATGCTCAGCAGAGCATATGCCCTTTAGGGCCATTCTGTGGGTTGCAAGAAATGCCAGCACATGCTGCACTGGCTGCAGAAAGCAAGATGCATGCAACAACTGCCTTCCTGTAGACCTTAATATTTCTGCAGGCTGTAAAACTTGGAAGATGCTCTGGCAATGAAAGCAGGCTCTGCCTTGCCTTGTACCTGAGCCCCAGGGAAGTAAGAGAAGCTATTGGACATTCACACCCCTGGTGACAGCAGAATAAACCCTGTTGTTTGCAGAAAGATGGTTATTCTGTGGAATACATACTTTGCTAAAACCTCATTATCGCAGTAGGAACTCTCCCCATCTGTTTTTATGTAAATAAATTCAAAGTGTATGATTTGTGTAATGGATTTTGTTTGAATTAGTTTTCACCAGTGAGATGAGGATAAAGATTTTCTTTTATATTGCACAGCTGGTTTTACTTCTTCTTAGCATCCGATACTTTTATTATTTCTATACAAATTCCTTTACTGCAGGAGATTTATTACTTATAGTAATCTCTCATGCTGTGAATTTCTTATAGCTCATTCATTTGGTCTTTCATGTGACTAGTCTAGGCTGGAGATAGAATGAAAATGAGGAGATCTAAATCTGGTAAATATTATGGGGTGGTTCGTCAGGAGTCATGCCTGCTGTCTCTTTCACAGTATCGAAGTTTTTATGCACATTGCTCGAAGAATTAACTAACTAATTATTTCAAAAGAGCAGCAGAACCAGATTATTTAATGCAACAAAATCCCTCAGAGATGTTGAAAATCATGAGGTTTCTGAGACAAATACTGGTTTTATTAGATAGCCAGACAAGGACCTGTAAACCCACTGGTGGTAATGCAAATAGTAAATAACTACAAAAACTGCTGGGGCAGTTTCAGAAAATTCATTGATACTGAATACAAAACTGCATGTGCTAGCTGAGAAATCAGTTGAGTACAGCAAGATTTTGTTAGGTGGTAGAACCAATAGCAAATTTGGCTTGATTTCCTGAGTCATTTGGATCCAGAAAAGATAGGAGAAAGGGAATGATGTACATTCAATCATTTTCTTCTGGCAATTTCAGAACAAAATCTTTTGGTGCTTTTGTTTTGAAACAACATTGCTTTTAGACAGGACAAAGGCTTTAAGCTGAGAGAGGGTGGGTTTGAATTAGACATTAGGAAGAAATTCTTTACTGTGAGGGTGGTGAGGCACTGGAACAAGTTGCCCAGAGAAACTCTGGAAGTGTTCATGGACAGGTTGGATGGGGATTTGGGTAACCTGGTCTAGTGTAAGGTGTCCCTGCCCATGGCAGGGGAGGTGGAATTAGATGGGCTTTAAGGCCTCTTCCAACCCAAACCATTCTGTATTTCTCTTATCTTCGCCATAGTACATGATGTTTCATGCAGCCAAAACCACATGCATACACACTGTGATGTCCTGTCGCTTCCTTGGCAAGCTGCTCTTTGAGGATCAAAGTTTACTGACAGAAGTCAGACAGGTTCAAGTGCGTATACTGATGCTTCTTTGTATTACTTGAAATTACTGCTCCTCCATCTAGAGGGATATCCCCACAAGATTTTACTGTCTGACTTATGAGTCTATTCAGTATGTATCAAAATAGCATTTGCAAATGGTGTGTGAGAGGCTAGGGGAGAAATGTAAAGTAAGCATTGCAGGGCTACAGCAACATGGCAGCACCACTTAAAACACACTCTAGAGATTAAGGAGTGTAAGCAATTTCTAGGTATCACCCACACTGATCTCTTTACAAATAAGCAAGAATGGTGAGACAGACAGCTAGAAGGAGGCAGGCATGACATAGGAATCTCTTTTCATTTTATTCTCAGCCCTGACTGTGCAGAGGATGGATTTAACAGTGGGAAAGAGAAGGGCTGAGGCTGACAAAATAATGCTCTCTTGCTGAAAGATGGAGCCTATGAAGTCTCTGTGCCACCCATGGTGCCCATTTCACATGTAATGGCAAGGAAGAAAGACTCAACTCACTTCATCCCTAGAAGCCTTATTGCTGTGACAGGCTTATTGCTGTGTATAACCTTATTGCAGGTCAAGGTAAAAACTTTTCTCTGACCCTACTGTGGTCTAGGAAACAAGATCTGGCATCTTGTAGAATCACAGAATTGTTAAGCCTGGAAAAGATCTCTAAGATCACCAAGGTCTCAATCCAATCCCACCCCTACACATGGGGCACAGTGTCACTGAGCATCATAGAGTGTGCAGCTCCATTTCACTTGGGCTGCTGTGGGACCTGTATCAGATCTTACTTATATCCTCTCTCTCTCTGTTGTACAGAGTGGATACAAAGTATGGAGCTGACACTGCATCTGAGTGGCAATTACTGATATATCTTATTCCAAATTAAAGAAAAAAAGAAGCATTGCTCATTTTTTAACAAGAAATTGAGTTAAGCTTGTAGTTTCTTTTTGTTTCCTGTACTTACACCTCTAAAAATTGAGTACTTTGACTTTAAAGCAGCCACTGAAGACCAATGCATAGGTGTGTTTTCCTAAAGAGTTACTGCACTCTTGTCACAAGGTTAGCATCAAGTTATTCTGGACATAAAACAAGGGAAGTAAGATGACTTTGTTAGCTTATAGTATATGTTTCATCATTGTACAACTCCCCTGTTTGTTGGGTGCATTTTTAGTCTCAACTTCTATCAGCTCTTACAGCTTTAAGGCAGAAGAAATTCATGGGACTTCCTGAGGACTCCTTGAGTTAGGAAAATAAATCAGAGTATGTCTATTTTTTAAGAATTGATTTTGTTGCTTGTCTGTCCTCAGTATTGCCATAAGAACGTTGTGATTTCTTCAAACTGTTGTTTTGTCCATCACATTTATCATAGTCTTTATAGGTTTGCTTCTATTCTACAGACAGGTCATTAACCATTGATCGCACGCATTTGATAGCTGGTACCCAAAATTCAAGACTTCATCCTCTAAATCATGTGTTGTAAAGCACTTCACACTCCAAACCAGAGGGCAGGGGAAACAAAGTGCTCCTCAGACAAGATGATGCCTTTCAGTAATAACCTTCACAAACCGAAGAACAAGGCAGCGTGGGCTGGAGCATCATCTGCTGTCATCTTCTCTGCTGACTGCTTTTTCTTTCAGTTGCTCCCACACATCCATGGCCACCAGTTTATTGACCCCAGGGGACACGGTGGTCAGGGATCCTCACCTCCATTTCCCTGTGGGGCATGAGACATGCTGGCATACCCTGGGGGGATGCAGGAAGGAGCAGGATTATGAACTTCCTCCTCCCCAAAGAGCAGCAGGAGCCCAGGGGGCTGTGACAGCAGGGTTCCAGCCTTGCCAGCCATGCTTTCCAGCCATGCACCCACTGGGATGGCCCAAGGAGTATGGCCAGAGCAGACACACACCCAAGGCAATTCTCTGCCAGCAGCTTCATGGGGCTGCATGTGCCCCATGCTCCCACGTCCCTGTGACCCCAGCACAAGGGAAATCTCGCACCTGCCACTGGAGAAGGAATCATCTTGGCAAAAACAACCGCATGTCAATTCACAATCTACTCTCAAACACAAAATTTTTTGCTTTCTAAGTACTGCTGACCTTGCCTGAGGCCTTCCCTGAGCAGAGGAGAATAGATTTTTTGCAATAGTGATTAGCTACCAGGAGAATTAAATGTTTTGTGTTCTGCCTGTAAAACATCCTTTCACTGTCTGGTTTTGTAGCTGTCAGAGGACATTAGCACATTTTTGCTCTCTTCACTTAGCTGCTGCAATCTCAGTTCATGTATGGATTTCTTGCCACAGAGGACAAAAAGGCCCAGGCAACAGTGGAGAAATCCTGGCTCATGTGGAGGTCTCCACAACTTGGAGCATCCACAGGTGCCAAAAGCAACATTTTGCGTGGCCATATTTTCTATTTAATAGTCACTGAATAAAATCACAAACGCTAGAGAGAGTGCAAAGGAGACAGCAGCAAGAATAATCTCAAAAAGGTGACCTCTGAGGAAAGACCAAACAAACTGGGGCTGCTCAGGGCACTCCTGAGATGCAAAGACCAAGAAAGGGGAAAGTAACTATCCTGTCATGCTTCAAGGAGAAGCAATATATTGTTCTCTGTGTCCTTGGGAATAGGACAAGGTATGTAGAGATTAGCTTGCTATGAAAAGGGTTCAGACTGGACATTTTGAAGACCGTCCAGTAGGACAGATACTATAGCACTACTTTGAGTTGCATGTGAGGTCTTGGCCAGGACCAAGTAAGGCTTTTCTCAAGAATGGGAGAGGTATAACTCACCTTGTCCCAGTGCACAGGAGTGGATCTTGAAATTCTCTTTCAGTTGTGTAAGCCTTAGTCTACTGGGAGCAAACTCATGCATCCCTGGTGCAGTCTTCCCACGAGGAAAAATATCTATCCTCTTAGAGCCACAACTTGGGTGTATGGAGAATAGAAGAGCAGCTATGAATGAAGTTATGAGGCAGATAAAAGTGGATTTCCAGAAGTAGAAGTTTTAATTTAGGCAGAAATTACCTTCAAATTCTACTGTAGTATCTTTAACAATTTTTCTCCCACTTTGGAGCTGAAGTTTAGTCCTCTCTACCATAGCCTCATGACTAATGTTAATGAAGCCCAATGTCTAATCATGCTCAATGTCCTAACATTTCAGGACCCAGTTGTATTATTATGCATTATTCCTGCACACATTCTCAACCTTATGAGCAAAATATGGTTAGAAAAACTCAGGGCACATTTTAGACTCCAACCGGCAGACAGAAAATTTGTCATGTTGGAGTGGACAATAAGGATCCTTGTCTGCATAAAACTGAATTTCCATGGTCAATGACTAGATGTGGGAAGAAGGGGAAAGCAAGGAAGTTTTAAAGGAAAGATAGCAGACTGAATGAAAGACTAACCTGCAAATGTTTCCAAATCTCTGTCACTAGCATCAGTGCACTTAGTAGAAGTCATGCTAATATGCAAATACTTTCAATTCAGCTATTATCTTTTCACACTTTATTTATTTTGTCATGGTGTTAACAGTAAAAATATCTTTTCAGCACAATGCCTTCAGGGATATTTAAGAAAGTACCTTTATTACTTCAGGCAACACTTGAGAATAGCATGCAGGTTTTATACAGATGCAGCAGGTCAGTAAAAGCATTTCTTCACAAGACATAAAAATCCAACATTTATCATTTTGCACTTACGCAAAGAGATAACAGGAAAAAAATGTATGAAAGACACAGATGAGCAAGCTTGGAAAAATCCTACAGTCAAGCAACACAAAGAGCCAAATACTCAAGCCTCTTTTAAATCAAGTCTTCTCAACTTGCCTTCTAGATCCTAGTATGTATCTGACACCAACTTGCACTTTCATGTGTTTGTGTATAAGTCTAGAAGAGAAATGCACTCAGTGATTGTCGAGGTGGCAGCATGAGAAAACTTCTTTGTTATGACAGTGCACAACTTAGGGACATTTTTTTCTGAATAAGGAAAGTCTCTGACAAGAAATAGTTTCTTGAAAGCATACCAGGGTGTTCAGTGTACATTTCAGTACTGTGAAAGAAGACTAAGTTTTGTAAAACAATCATTCTGTATCATCTGTTTCCTACCAATATATAGGGTACACAGCTGACCCCTGAGTACAGAAAAGCACTGAGTGTAAAATTTGTTACATAAGCCTATGCCTTGAGATAGTGCTAGACTCCTATTTGTCTGGACTGCATCAACGCTGCAATGAAAACAAACCAGAGTCTTAAGAGGCCACAAATGCCACATTCTCTCTGCCATGTTGATGAAACTTTTAATTACAAAATGAGTGAAGCTAGTTAAACTCCACAAAACTGTCGATTGTGTTGGCCTCTCACAATTACAGTTGCTACAGAAACATACCTTTCTGCTAGCTCTTTCCCCTTTCTCCAAGGCATATTGCTCCAAAGCATAGAATCACAGGATTTTGAAACACTGCAAAACACAATTTGCATCACTGGTTTTGTGATGCCATTTTAGTGGCCAAGATCAATAAACTATTTAAGTGTGTCAGTATGCTTTGCTGGCTGCACATAGGTATGAAATAAACCCAGTTTCTGCTGTAGCCTTATGAACAGGAGAAACTGAGTGTATTGGAATAAATCCATACATGCTCACTAGAGAAGTGGGGGGTTTATCTCTGAAAGCACACTTTCAAATTTGGTAGCTGTTGAATGAGATCAGTGCATAAAATAGATCACATTCAGTTTTGGTGAAATTATGTCATCCTAAAAAATGGGTTGAGCTCTATGTGTCTCAAATTCCAGATCATACACTTGGGCCTGTATATTTTCTGTATGATTTTGTAATAGCAGTGTCCATCAGTGAACTCAGCTTCAAGCATGCTGAAATTGTGAGTCTTAAATTCACAATTCATGAAAATTAAACACTGCAGGAGTTCGAAATAAAAATATTCCCTAACAGGATTTTGTAAAATCCTGCATGGATTTTTTAAAAGTTACAATAAGCACACTTCTGGCCAATTGTTTTGTACTAAGTCACTAGATGCTAAGGAAAGTAACTCATGAAATACTTCTACATGAGCTCTCATGGAAATGTCTCTTATACTGTATTTCTATGCTGCACAGTTGAGCAGAGAGGGATGCATGTTAGCAAAGCAAGACATTGGCTGTACTAGGTATGGGGAAAGCAAAGCCACTATTAATTATGTCAGCTAAATACATTTTTACATTTCTCAAACAAGATAGCAGAACAAACCCTGAGAAAGCCAGGCACCTGATAAAAAGGATGCTTAGAATCTAATCCAAAAAGAATGGCCAAATTTCTACAAGAATAACAGACCAGACTTCCACAGGCTATATCTATGGTAATAAAACAAGCAGTGTTAGGGAACACATTGTCATAACAATCCCTACCTGTTTTCTCAAACAGTTCCTGGACATGGGGGAGAAATATTGCTACCTCCACATTGCCCTTGGCAGGCCTGTATTTACCAGTATGCGTCTTCCAACAAACATCTGCTTCTTGCTCTAACTGCTCCCCTAATGACTGTCTCTGCTATTGCAGGCTGATGAAACCACATTTTCTGTCAGATAGACATCAGTAAAGCCCATTGGGTTACTGAGGTTTTTACAGCCCAGGAACAAGACAGTGTGCTAAGCAAAATGTTAAAATCCCAGAGTCCAGTCACACAACTCTATACATAGTGAGTGACATTCAGTGAACGAAGCCAAGCTCAGCTTGTCCTACACCAACCCCAGGACTCACAAAACAATTGCCCCCAGACTGGATGCATCTGGCTGCCCTCAATCCCCTTTTGCTCCCTTGTTGCAGGGCAGTAGCTGGATCTCCTAAGCTTTGATGCAGGCTGTCAGTGGGAATGATCCCTAGGCAGTGCTAGAGGCACCTTCCATGAACCCCAGGTAGGGACAGTCAGAATCCACCTGGACCTGTCCTTGGGGCATGCTCAGCTGTGCCTCAGCCTCTGTTAAACCTCAGTGTGCTGTCCCCAGCGTGATGCTGCCAGTGAAGTAAAGCCAGTCACATCATGTGAAATCTATTAAAATCACATTGGAATCAAATGTTGTGGGGTTTTTTTCACCTTAAAAAATAATTCATAGTTAAGTCTCCTCAGTGTCCTTTTTTTCAGTCAGACCTAATAGGCCCTTTCCTAAAATCAGATTGATAATTTTTTCCCTAGGAATTATATATTT
>NW_008656874.1:0-694 GCF_000695815.1 Acanthisitta chloris | reverse complement strand
GGCGGCGGCACCCAGGCTGGGAGCCTTTCCTTCTGGCCTTGCTGTCTCGAAACGGGTTCTTTCACCCAGTGTGCAAAAAGCCGATCCACACAGAGTCAAAGTACATGATTTATCTACAGTTCTGCATAGAAAGGGGTGCTGCAATTAAAATAAATATATAATATTCATCACTGTGAAACACAGCCCCACCCCTTCGTAGCAAAGAGATTGAGGTGCCCTTTGATAAAAGCGTCAGAATTAGGGCATTTCAGTCACTGATCCTTAAAAAACCTTAAAATCCCCCAGAAGCAATAAAACCAATCCTTAACTCATTTTCAAAGCCACTGTGTATGTGTTGGAAAGAGACAGAACAGGTATACGACTGTTGGACAGAGCGGCTAAATCGTGACCGTATTTTTTACGGTGCTGCGTGGGTCCCGGCTGCCTCCCGGTCACCCCGAGAGCTGGATGGCATCTCGCCTTCGTCCTGTGCGTCCCACCAGGGCTCAGCGTGCCCTGGGTACCGCGGAGCGCCGGCTCCGGGGGTCAGGTTACGCGGCAGCAGGAGCCTCCTCAGCGCGTTTTGTTGATTTTAGGGATTTTTTTTAATTTTTTTTTTTTTTAAGGCTGAAATCATTAACTAGCCGGACCTCGGAGACTGGAGGGAGGGCAAATAAAAAGAAGCTGCAGATCATTATTTGAAAAGAACCACTAC
>NW_008656873.1:0-222 GCF_000695815.1 Acanthisitta chloris | reverse complement strand
TTAGCAGGCATCCCCACGGAGGCAATAGGGTCCTCGAGTTCTGGTGGGATCCACCCCAAAAGGTGTGCGTGGCCTTATATATTATAATTTTGCAGCGTCATCCTGATGTGACCGGTACACAATAGGATGAGGCGAGACCAAATTTCTAAGGCATCAACATGCCTGTGGTCATTCATTTTTCTGCCATAACTTTTTTTTTTTTTTTTTTTTTCCCCTTTCTGT
>NW_008656872.1:8919-23713 GCF_000695815.1 Acanthisitta chloris | reverse complement strand
CCCCTCAGGTGTGTTTCCATAGCTCTCCAGGTGTGTTTCCATACCCCACATAGCCCTCCAGGTGTGTTTCCATGCCCCCCACAGCCCCTCAGATGTGTTTCTATAGCCCCCAGGTGTGTTTCCATACATCCCATAGCCCTCCAGGTGTGTTTCCATACCCCCCAGGTGTGTTTCCATGCTCCCCATAGCCCCCCAGGTGTGTTTCTATACCCCCAGATGTGTTTCCATGCTCCCCATAGCCCCCCAGGTGTGTTTTGGTGTGTTCCAGAGCAGCTGCGGCTGCTCCATCCCTGGGAGTGTTCCAGCCAGGTTGGATGGAGCTTGGAGCAATGTGGTCCAGTGGGAGGTGTCCCTGCCCATGGCAGGGGGTGGGACTGGATGGGATTTAAGGTCTTTCCAACCCAAACTCTTCCATGATCTCCGTTTTTTCCCTTGTTCTCAGCAGGTGAGCTCAGGTTATCCGTATTGCTGAGTTTTCCCAGCACTTACTACCAGGAAAGGTTTGCTAGGAAAATTCCTTTTCCCAGCAGAGCCAGGAGAGTGCTTGGACAGGGGGAGAACCCTCCTTGGAAATCAGTCTGGGCTGAGCTCTGTGCCTGAGGGAAATACATCCCTGTCTTTTATTCTTGTAACATCTCCTGCGCTGTGGAAGATTTAGCAGATTTCAATGCCCATTCATGCTCCTACCTCCATCCCTACAGCTCATGGGAAGAGCAAGTTCTTTTCCAGTGCTGCCCACCGGGATAAGAAGCTTGTCCAGCCCTTCCAGGCTGATATTCCAGCCGTTATCCCCTCGAGGGGGTGAAGCAGCAGCTGCCGAATCGTTGGTGGATTTAGGGAACTGCGACGTTGCTGCAGTTTGATGTCCTCGATCTTCCCGACCGCACAGTGCTCTTCCCTTCGGAACCACTGGATGGGGCAGGAGGAAAAGCTGTGGATTGATCTCAGCTACATTCCTCGGGAGCAGAAATAGGGAAAAGACACCGAGTTCCCTGCTGAGCCAAGCCTGGCAGCATCACCTCACCCCCCTGCTCAGCTCCCCAGGCATCTCTGTGCCATCGGATGGTTCTGCACTGACTCCATCCACCCCCAAAAATGGAAAAGGAATCAACTTTTGGAGAAGGGAATCTGCTTGGAAGTGCAGCTCGGGAGGCCCAGGACACTTCAAAAAGCCACGAATGGTCCTGGAGGGTTTTGCTGGGTCTGAGCCTCTTCCCTCAGCTGCTCCAGGTGGGTCAGGCTGAACTGGAGAGGGTGTAAATCCCACAGATTATGTTTTGGGATGTGTTTTCCTATAAGCCAGACCTGAATAACAAAGCTTTTAATGGCTGTAGTAAACATATCAATCTCTCCAGCTAAATCCAAACCAAAAGAGACTGAAGGAACTCTGGAATTCGGAAGGTTTTTAATGTCCAAATAAATTATTCCTGGTGCAGCAGCAGCAGCGTGTGGAGCTTTTGATTTTTCCCAGACATTAGCAATGCTGGCGAGGACAGAAATATTCCTGTATTTTAACTGGAAATTAAGGGAATGTATCACTGGTGACAGGAACTTCGATCTCTCCTTGGTTCATAAATCACCGGCAGGACTTTGGGAAACTTGATTTACAGCTCCAACCTACTCGTGGGTGTTTGCCAGAGGATGATGAATTCCCAAAAATCCCTCAGTAGCTGGAGGTGTGTGTGGATTCTCCTGCACGGAAGGAATGCTGGGGGCTCATTTAAGGTTTCCTTTGGGAGCTAGGAAGAATGAGTTAGGAGTGGAAGCTCTTTCACCTGCTGGTACTTTTCCACCTGCCTGTGGGAATACCTGGGGGGACACCAAACATGGGGATAATGTCTCCTAGCTGCAGGCAGGTGCTGGAGAAGGGGGGGAAGTTTAGGAGGAGAGGAAGGAAGGGGGAAACTGTGTAACTGCCACAGCTGCTGTGATGGACTTGAAACCTTGTCAGTCACGTTGCTGAGCCGCTCGGTGGGTCCTAGGGGTGGGATACACTGACCATTCCAGCCCCTCAACATGGGTAACATAGCAACAGGGATCTTCTCCAGCTGCAGGGCTGAAAATAGAGCTGGGAGTGACACGCTGGGGTTACTGACCTCGGCTCAGCTTCGGGCTCTGAGACCTGGTGGAGGTGTCTGGGGACTCTGCTGCAGGGGCTGGGGCTGCTGATGGCACCGCTGAGCTCTCTCTCCTCCTCTTGACCTGTCCCACCCCTGTGTAATGACCTGTAAATTGGAGATTATCTGCTAAATTCCGTGTGCTAGAGCAGAGCTATAGGAGCATTTATTAACCCGCAGGTCCCATTCTTAGGCAAAGAGCTGGAGCTCATCTCAATAATAAAAGGCAATTTAATACCTGCTCAGCTGCTGACAGTGACCAGGAAAGGGTTTGGATTTGGGTTTTCAAGGCAGACAGACACCCTCGGGTCAGCCTCTCCCTTCCATTTGCCTTTCCAGAACTGTCTGTGTTCATCTTTCCTTGTCACTGCTGTAGAGCTGTTTGTTGTCATGTTTGGACCTCGGGGCACAGGGAAGAGGTTGAAACCTTGGAAGAGGTAAATGGTTTTGATTTCTCCAAGGTCTTATTAGGAGGATCTGTTCCCGAGGAGCCTTCCTGCTCCCTGGCTCTGCAGTTGCCACACAGGTTGCACTAACACAGCCTGGATGGGTTTTTTTTCCCCTTTACTGGGAGGCTCTGGAGGAGGCCAATGTCTGAAGGATCATCCCAGCAGGGATCAGACCTCAGGATGGCCCCACTGACTTCTCCCTCTCCTCATTCCCCATGAGCAGTGAGGATATAACCTTTGTGCTCTCATTTCTTGTGCTTTATTCCCCAGGTAAAGCTCTTGTGCTATAAACCCCAGGATTTCACAGCCCCAGCAGTGGCTGCAAACTCAAATCTAAAATTAACTCCTCAAGTGCAGCGAAGTAGAAACCCTCAGCAGCATGGACACAGCGTGGGCTCACACTTCCAGCTGAGGAAAAGTCCTCAAGGTCCCAACAGAGCAATCAGAATGAGATTGCAGCTCGAAGCAGCTGAGGGATGTGATGAGCTGTAAATCCTCTCGAGCTGTTGGGGCTGGCAGCAGCGAGATGAGACTGTGCCTCTCCCCAGCTTTGGTCTGGCTGTGCCCACGCAACGTCTCAACTTGTTCTTGGCAACTTTCCCTTACAAGCAAAAGGAAGAAAAATGGACAGGCTGGTCCAGACACAACCACCAGCCTGTGGCCCCCGAGGAATCCACCGGCAACAGCTCCTGACTGCAGGAACCTGCTGCAGACAGCGATGCCAGGTGGACTGGCTGGCTTGGTGGCTGGTTAATTCCATTTGGTTTGTAATTTAGGACTCTGAGCAGTTTGAGATGGTGATTTCAAATGAGCTCTGTGCTTGTGAATGAGGGAGTGCAGCAGAGCTGGGTCCCATGGCTCTGAGCATGGAGGAGAGTGGGATGAGGGTGTGCACAGGACCTGAACCCAAGGGGGTGACCTCAGCCATGCCCCACATCCCAAGGGAAATCAGTGGGATGTCAGGCTCTGAGTCTTTGTCCAGGCTGGCAACTGGACCAGTGTTTTGAGAGTGCTGGGGGTGCCCTGTGCAGGAAGGAAAGGCACCACCAGCCCAGGTTGCTCTAAGCCCCATCCAACCTGGCCTGGAACACTCTCAGGGATGGAGCAGGCACAGCATCTCTGGGCAACCTGTGCCAGTGTCTCAGCACCTCACAGGGAACAATTCCTTCTTTACAAAGCCTTGTAGTGAGAGCATGGATCCCTCCAGGACTTCCTAGATCCTTTTCCAACACGCCTCCCTGATCATCAAAATTAAATTTCACTTCCAATCAAGCCCATTAGAGTGGTCACCACACTTGAGCATCAACTGCAGCAATCATCACTCTCACCCTGCTCTGTCCTCTCCTCAGCTATTTGCTTCATGCTGATGCATAGGAAAGTCCTTTTGAAGTGGTTCCTTGGCACCGAGACTATGCAACCTGCAGTTCATCCTCATTTCGTGCTTGAAACCAGCTTGGGCTGATTTTTGAATCGCTGCTGAGGGTTCATAAATCTTTCATCAGCTGCTGCTTGATTCATTTAGTTCAGTAATAAAAGGTAATTAGCTGAGCAAACAACCAGGCCAGGGCGAGGTGGTGTCTGCAATTCTCTTCCAAGCGGCCCCGATTGTGTCCACGAGACCCAAACCTGCTGGAATCTGCACTGAAATGGAAGTGGGGACTCATGAAGTTGAGTGAAAAACATGAATCCACTTCCCTCCATATGCTTCCGACTCAAGTTGTTCCTCGTTAAGCTCCAATTTTGCCGTAACGATCTCGCAGACCGCTTGGTGCTATGGAAACCCCAATTCACACGCTGGTGCATAGCTCCAGGCAATTAACTCTCTTTAATTTTCATTTTCTGGGGATATTTTTGACTTGTGTATTAAGCAAACATTTATGCAAAACACTGTGGAATCCATAAATGTTAATTAAGTTGAACTTGTGGCTTTGCCAGAGCAGATAATCAGATTGATGTGTTCATTGAAGTCTACAAAACTTGCCGTGATGGCTGTGAGCAGCTAAAAAAAGACACAGCCAATGACAAAACTTTGCTCTTTGGGTGCCACCCACCAGGTAGCTCTTGATTTTGAGAGGTTTTCATATGGAATTGCAGCTGGAGGGATGAACCAAAGCATGAGGAGTTTGGATTTGCCTGTCCCAAGCCACAGGTCGCTGTAACTGATGAGTATTTTTGATAAGCAATAAGCACATCCTCATCCCTTCTATGGTGTGTGGATGTGCAGGAGTGTGCCCAGGGAGGTGGTGGATTCACCATCCCTGGAGGTTTTCAAGCTGAGACTGGATGTGGCACTTAGTGCCATGGGCTAGTGACCACAGTAGGGTTGGACTGGATGATCTTGGAGGTCTCTTCCAACCCAGCTGATTCTATGATTCCTCTAATTAAAAACCTGCTAATTACAGTCAACTGGGATCAATTGCAGGGTGTGGCTGGGGGCTCTGAAAAGTGGCTGCTCACTCCTTACATTCCCTTTTGCTCTCCCAACAGTGTGGTGAGGCCTTGGAAAACCAACGTCTGAGCGGATCCACGAGCCTGGAGCTGCTCCAGCCCCACACAGAGAGGGGAGTGGCCTGTGCTCCAGGAGGGATTTGAGCCTTTTCCATGATTTGGGAATCGGTGATGTATGTCTGGTCGCAGCTTTGTGGATGAGTTTTGAGGGTTGGTCCTTTTTGTTGCTGTAGTGGTGATATTTTAGCTTCCTTCCGCTCCTTTTTTCCACATAGTTTTGGCTTTTCCACCTTTCACCACTTCTGCTCCCACCAAACCACCACTTCCCACCTCTCATCACCAAGGACTAATTAACCAAACTTCTGCTCCCACCAAACCACCACTTCTCACCTCTCATCACCGAGGACTAATTAACCAGTTGCCACACAGTCTCACAAAAGAAACATTTATTTAGGAAAACCCACGTGGACAAACCCAGCAATCAGAGACAGTTTTGGGGAGGAGGGTTGGAATTTCTCTCCGTAGAGATGCTACAATGGGAAGAACTTCCCTTAAAGCTCCTGTCAGCTGCCCCCACAGCAAATACCAACAGCCCAATGCATGTCACAGCTCATCTCCTCCTCTCACTCCCCTCCTGACCCTGACTGTATCATGTTCCACAGGATCAGGAGCCTTTTGGTCTGGGAAGGGAATTTTAAGGGCAGAGACACCCGAGAGTTATCCCTCACCCTCAGCTGTTCTTGGGTCTCACTATCCCTTCTCCAGGGACACAACTGCTGTGTTTAACCTATGGGTGTGATTTTGCTTCCAGCAGAGATGAGATTTGGGGTGGATATAGCACAGGAAAAGGAGCTATTTGCATGTTCCACTTGGCATTATAACAACCACCTGCAGACAGGTTTTTGGGGCAATGTGTTGTGTTTGGTAGGTTAAGCTCAGACACTCAGAATGTGTCAGGTTGGAAGGGAGCACAGTGAGTCATCTGCTCAGTTCCTGAAAGGTTTGTTTTGTTTCAAACATGACTACCAGTTTAATAGTAAATAAAATCTAGGAGCTCTTGGCAAGGCTTTCAGGCTCTGTGATCTCGCAGGAGCTTTGGCAAGGACACAACAAGCTGAAAACAACTCAAACCCCCAGTGGAAATCCACATAAACCAGTGGATCAAACAGCCTCTTGCTTGGGCTCTGCTAGTTTTTGTGTTTGGAGCTGGTGGGAGATAATTGGTTACACTGAAATATGGTTTATTTTGGAGCAGCTGAGCAGACCTCGAGGTCACTTAGGGGTAAGAAAGTAGCTTCAGGCTTGGATTTGGGGTTTAGTCCTCCCTTCTGCAGTGGTTTTGGCTTGGAGTCTGCTGTAATTGGGCTGAGGCAGCTCCCCTGAAGGCTAGTGGGAGTTATCCATGTGCCTTCAAGGAGGAGATGGCAAAGGGATGTGAGCAACCTGCTGAGTGATTCTCTCCAGATGCTGTTGTTTGGCATTTCAGAGTGCCAGGAAAGAGACAGAGAAACTCTCTGGCTTTGCAATTGAATTTCTAATCAGAGATCTGCTAGCAAACCAGGGAAACAGGCTCAATAAACCAGGAAAAGCCTCTGGACTCAGCTGACCTGTTTGAGGGAGAGATGGAAATGGTGCAGAGACCAGGCTCACTGGATGGATGGATGCTCTGTCCCCAAGCCTGGCCAGGGGTGTCTTGTTTGAGGCTTTTCAGCCTCAAACATCACATCTTGTGGGTTGGCCTAGATCCCACACCTGAAAAGATCCTTGTCCCTGTCTTCACCAATAAAACAACTTGGCACTTGGAAGGGAGAAAAGAGAACCTGGGTTTGGGATGTGGGACCCACTTACACACAACATTTTGTTTTTCCTGCATTGGTTTCCAGCTGTTGAATGATCTCTTGACACACATTCCCATCAACTTGGGCATCCCAGGCAGGTTCCACTGGGGTTGTCAGTGCTATTTACAACAGGTGGCAATTTCCCCCACTTTATTTTGAGAGATACTTTGCAACAAGATGCCCAAGAAGCTTTGCAGGCTGTGAACTGTCAGCTTGAATTGAAGTTCCCACACACCCCCTTGGGGTTATCCCACGTCTCAAGCTGATCTTTACTTGTGAGAAGACACTTGTCGTGTCTCTGCACAACTCATCATCCATCCCTGGGGCACAAAACATGGAAGCCAAAAGGGCAGAGTGGTTATATATATCTCTATATACACATATATATAGTTTTTCCCTTTTTCTACCTAAATTCTGACTCTTCTGGGCTCAGAACCTGATGCAAACCCTCGTGCACGGCGTGTCCAGAGCTAATCACCTCTTACCTTATTCACCTCTCTACATCACTTGGAGATATTTGGTTTAATTTTCCTCCTGAATTTGGGTTGGCAGCTGGAAGAAGATCAGGATTTGGCTGTGGTTTGTAGCACCTTCTCATGGATTGGCAGCACAGCTCCTGGAAAGGTTTCCTCATCCAACCCTTGTGTTCAACCCTTGGTGTCACCTGCCCCTCCAATCACTGCTCCTTGGGACAGAAACAAATACCCAGGCAAGGTATTTGTTGGTCATGCCATTGCCCTTCTGCACACCACAGGGTTTTGGGAGGCAGCAGCCAGGGAATACAGCTTAAGGCGACAAGAACAGTGAGAAGTGGAAATTTAGGCAGGAAAAAGTCTGTTCCAGTGTGTGCCTGAGGCACGTGGCAGTTTTAGCAGGGTGTAGTCACAGGAGTTGGGAAGAGGCTGGAAGTGGCTGGAAGAGCTGCTCCTCACTGATGGCACTTGGCAGGATTTGGAGTAGAAATGGTCATTTCTTGTCAATCTTCTTTTGCAGCCTTTTTGCTGCTCTTGGATCCATTGATTTGCTCGTTCATTTAACTTCTCCTGGACTCATTGCTTAAACACGTGTGAATTTTTCTCCAAGAACCATCGTGGCTGGAGGTTTATTATTAATGACTGGATCCACTCTGGAGGCTGAAGAGTCAAAGAGCTCCAAAAGTCATCTCTGCTTTGCTCCCAGAGTGTGCTCAGCAGGGTCTGATCTTCAGCTGCTTGAAAATAAATGAGCAGTTTCCTTGCCCTGTGCAAATCTGTCGTGCATTTCTCCACTGCTCATCTCTCACTCTCCACTGGTGGAATCCACTTAGGAGTCTGATTTCTACACCAAAAATGAGAGACTGGACCAGCAGCAAGGAGCAAATTGCCCCCAAATCCCCCCCAAACTTTTGGGCTTGTTCCTAACAAGCCAAGTTTCCCCACTTGTCATTTTATTGACTTTTTTCCCCCCTTTGAGTGTGTGTTGACACATTTACTGACCAAAGGAGACCTTGGTTTGAACAGCTCCAGTGAAATTATCCGTCAGAACTGGATACCATCAGGATATCCATCAGAACATCATAAACTTAATGTTTAATGCACAAGAAAAGCAAATCCCTGATTCAAACACAATCCAGAAGGTGAAAGTGAATCATTTCAACTCTCCTCTGAGAGAAAAAAAGTCTGCAAAAGTCTTGATCTCCCTTCAAACCTTTTTCTTATGATGGAATCCATTTCCACATTGGGAAAAACATTTCAGGATGGTCTCTCCTTTTCCAGACCTCTGCAGGATTCCAGAATCTATCCAGGACGTATCACCTTGGGCCTTGTAGGAAATCACAGTGATTGCTTTTGGCACGTATGGTTGATTAACAGCAACCAAACTTTGGGTCAGCTCAGAAATCCTTGGAGATGTTTGGATGAGCTGTATTTGGAGTGGCAACAGGAGACCATGGAGCAGTGGGATGTGGGTGCCAAAAATGAGCTGAGAACGTGCAGAAAGTTCTGGATCTGATTTGGAGTGATGAGTGGGCAGTGATTCCCCATGGATGCACAGGCTCCTGAAGGTGAAACCAGCATTTTGGCTGGATTTTTTAATGGAATATCCCCCTGGATATCCAGCTGGGACTGACAGGGAGAATGAGATTAAAGGTGGGAGGAGAACTGGACGTGGCACTTCGTGCCATGGTCTCGTTGGTGTGGTGGTGTGTGGTCATAGGTTGGACTTGATGACCTCACAGGTCTTTCCCAACCTAAATGATTCTGTGGAAGTGCAAGACTGGTTCATTTTTCCCATTGGATTGGGATGCATGGGGAGATCCCTGGTGCCTTGCAGAGAGCAGAGAAACACCTGCCAGTGTTGTAATTACCATTCCAGAGAACAACCCAACTCTGTCCCATTTCTGCATCCTCTGCACCCATCTGTGGTCCAGTCACACCTCCCTTGTGTTCAGCCACGATGGAACACATGAAACCAACCCAAAGCTTTTGCTCTCAGGCTCTCCCAGGGATGGGGAGTGAGCAGCACAGCAAGAGATGGTGGAACAGCACGGAAAAATGCCGGCGTGTCACAAACCAGGGCGATGACACCGGGTGGATCGAGCACTGGAGCACCCAGTGAGGGAAGAGGGATGGTGGCACCTCGTGAATGGCTGCTGGAGCTGGGAAGCTCCTTAGGTGAGCGTGTTGGAGTAGAAGCTGAGGCTTTCGGAGACGGTTTTGGAGTCGCTGCGGGAGGAGCCGTTGGAGGTCATGTCTATGGAGAGACGCTTGGCCTTGCTGCTCTCCTCCAGCTCCTCTTCAGCTGCACCCACTGCTGAGGACACGGTGGTCTCGATCCTGCTGACCTTGTACATGCTGCTCTGTGTCTGTAGGTACCTGGCTGACTTCATCTCCAGGCCCTCGTACTCTCTGGCGCTGATGAACGGACACCACCGGAACGCGTGTTTGAACCCCACGCGAAACCTGGCGGGGAGGAAAGGTGGGGAGAGGCAGAGGTGAGGGGGTGGAGATGGCCAAAGGACCTCGCTAGGAGTGGGAAGACACAGCTAAGCACTGCTAACCACCACAAAAAATGCTACTTTTTACTAAGGCATGGAAAATCCCTTGATCAATCCCAGTTAGGAGTTGGTACTGTTTTGATGTCTGCCCTCAGATGCCACAGGGACTTTAAGAAAGACTTTAGGTAAGCATTGTATCATCCCTGCAGCCCCTGGCAGAGGATGGGACAGAACCATCTCAAAAAACTCTCCATCCATACTGTCCTCCATCAGACTCCTCTGTATCTCTCCCTCCTCCACTCCCTGTTGTGCCAAGATGCTGCCGAAAGTCTCTCCAAACCCACCTGTCGTTGAGGCAGCAGTAGATGATGGGGTTGTACATGGTGGAGCTCATGGCCAACCACATGATAGCCAGGTAGATCTGCTGGATGAACCTCTGCAGGTACCACTCAGGGTTGAAGTACTGCAGGGTGAAGTAGATGTGATAGGGCAACCAGCACAGCGCGAACGTGCACACCACGATGATCATCATCTTCACTACCTGTGCAGAGAAGAGAGGGCAGAGAAGCCAATCCACCAGTCATTCCACCCTCTGGAAAGACCATCTCTTTTTTGCCTTGGAGATATTTCCAGCTGAGAACATCTTGGTTAAACCATGCACATTCAAGATCTCCTGGGAACACCTTGGTGAAACCACACACATTTGTGGAGGACACACAGAGAGAACACTGTTCCATTTTCAACCACTATGCAACTGTTCCCACCCCTAATGAAGGATTTGGAGCTGGGATTAGTTGGGATTGGACATGAATTATGGCCCCAGCCATGCTCAGAGCTCCTTACCTTTCTCTTAGCTGACACCTGCTCGTGGTAGCGGTCGGAGGAGTCACCAGGTATCTCACTTGCCCAGAGGGTGACCCCAACCACGGTGTAGGCACATCCTATCACCAGAAGTGGTAAGAAGTAGATCAGGATGGTCATGCAGAAGTGATACCTAGAAAAAAAAAAAGATGGTTCTTGAGTGTGACCTTTATCTGTTCAGTCCTTTTCTTGCAAAATGAGCTGGAAGGCAAAGTGTTCCACGGGGACAAAGAGGATTTGGCACAACTCCTGCAGAGCTCAGGCCAGGAAGGACTTCCTACTTCCACCCCAATCTTCTCCAAGTCTCTGCTGCTTGGCACCCTACACCCTCCTGGGATGGGATGTAGAGGCCACATGAGTTGTGTTTCCTTCCTAAGGGAAGGATGTTTTAGCTGGAGTGGCTCTACTCTCACTTCTACTCTCTTTACACCCCAAATTATCCTGGAGATGGATGTGTGCTCTTCTCACACCTTTTAGCTGGAAGTCCTGCCAGTAAATGGGGCATTTTGACATATGAAGGATGGGAATATTCAGCTGAAGAAATAAAGTCTTTCCCTGCAGGGCAAACACTGGAGCTGGGATGCAGCTCACCTAAATCCTGGTCCATCACGCTCAGATGGCACAACCCCAGACCCCAAAACCAGCCAAACTCTTGTTCTGGTGGTTTATTAAGCCTTTGTAGTGAATTCAGTGGCCAGGTCAGTTCTCCAGGCTCCTGGAAAGGGCAGGATCCTTGTGTCTGTTTATAACAGGTCTAAATAAATCCAAAATCCAATGAGAGGCTCTGGATTAAACTGTCAGCACAGGCTTGAGGCTGCTTTGCTGTGAGGTCAGCGGAGCCGTAGCAGGTTGCAGTGGGGTCAGGGAGGGTTTATGTTAAAGAGTAGCTGGTTTAAAAAGGAATAAAATCATGCTGGATTTAACAAACAGGATAGGGATGGAGGCTTTGGACCTTGCAGGTTCCTTCCTGCCACCAGGGCTTGCAAAATACCTCTGTTCCCTGTAGAAAGATGAGTTCTAACAGTACAGAGATGTGGCTTGCAAAACATCCCACCTACTGCCAGGTGAGAGGGAACTGAATCCCAAAGGCTTTAGGGTCTTTGCATGGATTTTTATGGGGTGCCAGGTGAGAGGGAACTGCATCCCAAAGGTTTTAGGGTCCTTGCATGGATTTTTGGGGGGTGCCAAGTGAGAGAGAACTGCATTCCAAAGGTTTTAGGGTCTTTGCATGGATTTTTTGGGGGTGCCAGGTGAGAGAGAACTGCATTCCAGAGGCTTTAGGGTCTTTGCATGGATTTTTGGGAGGTATGCCTGGCCCCAAGACAAGGTGCTGCATCATTTCAAGGCAGTTCAGGCCCTGTACTCACCCTCAGCTCCTGCCCTCACTCATCCTTCTGGGAGCTCTGATGGAATAATATCCCTAAAGTGTAATGAATGGATCAGCCTCATGCCTGGTGCAACTCCCACCGGGAATGGGGTTGGCCCCAGCCTCGTGCTGCCAGGCCATCTCCTCCTTGTTTTGTACCTGCAATCTCATTTGGCCTTGGCTCCACCCAGAGCTAATCACATTTGAGATGGATTTTGTGGGGCTGTTTTCCATTTTGCTAATTAAAGAGGCGTCTCCGTGGCTCTGCGATGAAGATTTTGTTGTGGTTCCCATGTAACACAGGATCTGAAACAGCTGAGAGGGATGCAGAAATGCCTCAGAGGAGCTGGTAGACAACGTAAGCAAGGCTGACCCTTATTTTCAGAGCTGTCTGGGCATGGCCAGAGATTCCAAAGAGCTTTTGGATCTTGCTTTTGGATCGTGGGTGCTGAAAATGAGTCTCCACGTGGGACTATTTGTATGTTATGCTGCCTACAAGATGCCCAGGAGCAGAGCCCTCAGAGCTTTGTAATTGAAAGGTCTTTGGTGTGGGGATTTAGGATCTTGAGCCTGTAGGAGCCACGGGACAGCGATGCCTGGGAATGGATTTGCCATCTCCTTTTGCCTTGCAAAGCTCAGGGCTGTTGGCATGTAAAGGATGTTGCCGTGGGCTGTTATCTCCTGCAGAAACCAGTGAGTGGGACAGTTTTCCCCTTCCCTGAACAAAGTGAGATATCAGCTAATAAAATTGGGAGTGGATCAGGCATCTGTTTGGGGAGCAAAGACAGGAGAGGAATCGATGGTTGGCAGCAGGGAGCAGCCACAGAATCGAATCCTGCTGCAGGCTCATCGTGTGCCTGCTCTGCTCACTTCCCCCTGGCCACAGCCTGGGAAAGGGCACAATTCCCCAGGGAAAAGAGCTCACATGCCTATTCCAGTCTCTGGTACCCTCTGCATGCTGAGGCTGTGCTTTCCAGGCTCACTCTGCCCAGAGAAATCCACCCCCTGCCCCAGGGTTGGAAGTCGCCTGTTTTTCACTGGGAACTGAAAAAAATGATGTTATTTTTCATCCTGGCATTGCAAACAAAGCAGCTACCACTGGTGACTTCCCAAAATAACTGCTCCAAGGCCGTGGAGCAGGGAGAGTGGTTGTCAGTGCTTCCAACACCTGTCCCTGCAGTTATTTTAGGGCAGTAAAATACCATCTCAGGCTGTGCACGAGTGACTTCATCTGCTTTGGAGGCTCTGCTGAGCTGCAGGTTCTTAGCAATCCCCAAATTTTGGGGGGTTTGGCTATTTGAAAGCTTCTGTGAGCATCTGTTTTCCCAGTTTTCCTGGTTGCCCTCCCCTGGGCTCGCGGGGAGCAGGGGATGCTCTGGCTGGGAAGCGGCGCCTGATTTCCAGTGGCAAATCAGTCACAGGTTAATGGTGGCATTTTTTTCTCTTGGATTAGCTGCTTGGAAAAGCAACAGCTCCAGTGAAATGATCTGTCCAAATCAGGCCCTGAGCTAGTGGTGGTTGCTGTTTCATTTGAGGGGGGCTGAGCCCCATCCTGGCCACGTGGGCTGAGCCAGAGGCATTTTTTCACCCTAGCTGCATTTGTCAGGGAATAATGAAGGTTGGAAAACACCTCTGGAGATCAGCTGGGTCAGCCCCAGCTTTGTTCTTGCCTCACAAGGCAAATAAATAAGATGTCAAAGGATACCAACCAGCTCTCTGCAACCTGCCACTCGCTGCTGACTGACAAACTCATCTCTTTTGTGTTGCAGAGAGACCTTTGCCAGGCTCAGGTTGGTTTTCAGCACCTCTGTGTGTGGGTGAGGCTCCTGCCTTGGCTCCAGCACAATTCCACAGCCCTAATTCATCACTCCATGGGGATGGAGATCACAAATGCCTTTTTTTTCCCCCTCCTCCTCTCTCTTTTTGCCTTAACAAGATGTTTAAACTTCCTGCACAGCTCATGGACTTCAAAGGGCAAACCACGGAGGGTTGGAGCAGTGGGATTGCTGGACCCTTTGGAAATGCCAGGTTTAATTAGCTGTCACCTTAATGGGAAGGAAGGATTCCTACTGAGCCTTTCTAGCCCAGTGTTTGCCTCCCAGCCTCAGCTGATGCCACAGAGTAACATCTTTTTTTGACATTGTTGAGTGAATTTTGAGACATTTGGACTTGGTAATTCCCAAATCACTTTGTGCTGTTATTACCTGGTGAAGATACTCCTGGTAAATCCCTCTTTGTCTCTTGGAGGAATAACTCTCACCCTGGGAAGCCTTTAGAGATACACCTGCAAAATCCAGAGCTGTTCCTGTGTGTGTGAATCAGCCCCTGAGGCAACACTGACCATATTCCCACAGCCAAAACAGTGAGTGTTTGCACCTGAACAGGAGTTTCCCAGGAGGATGAGCATCCAAGAAGGACAGGGAATGTGGCATGGAGGGATGTTTGGACCTTAACTAACCTTAATGTGCCCCAAGGTATGAATGGAGATTTTGCTTCCACGTAGCACTGACCCTGGCTAGGGGAAGGGGAAGGATTTCCCTATTCCAAGGAGTTCTGAGTCATTCCCACCCTTCCTTCCTTCCTTTCTTTCTTTTTTTTTTTTGTACACTTCTTCTATATTTTCCTTGCCTCGTCCCCCACTCCTGGAAAAGTCGAACTCACGTTTTGCCGTACACATCGGTGCTGTGCTCTGGCCAGTCCACCAGACACACCAAGCGGCCTGGAAGCTTTTCCATCACTGC
>NW_008656872.1:0-8870 GCF_000695815.1 Acanthisitta chloris | reverse complement strand
CCACCTTGGTGGCAGTGGCCGAGAGCCGCGGCCGCAGCGGGTGGATGATAGCCATGTACCTGAAAGGTGGGAAAAGGAGAAATCAAGGCTGGAAAACCTCAACGTTGCATCTTTTGGGGCTGGTTTAGACCTCCCTTGTGTGGGGGTTGTACTTTGACACCCCCTCAATGCATGAACCTCAAGCCAGGTTGGATGAGGCCTTGAGCAACCTGGTCTAGTGGGAGTTGTCCCTGTTCATGGCAGAGGGACTAGATATCTGTAAGGTCCATTCCAACCCCTAAAATTCTTTGCTTCTGGGAGCTCCCTCAGGAAAACAGCACTGGATAATGCCTTTATGGAAGATTCTCCAACATTTTACCCTCAAGGTTGAATCCTCTTTGAAACAATAATTGGTTCTTAGCTGAGAAACACCTTCACTAGCACAACCAGCTGCTTCTGCAAAGACCAGTTTGACCAGAACCAGCCACACAAAATCCTCTCTCTCTGGTAGATTCCACTGCCAAGAGTTACAGGAGTAGAACCAAAACTAAGAGCACTGGACCAGTGTGGGATGGTGATGTGAGACACCACCAACTCGTGGGCTCTTTCCTGGAACATCAGTCATCGGAGGCGAGGAAAGCTCCAGTGGTGATGAGGCAGATTGAATTTATCCCTCCTTAAATCTGATTTTGCAACACTGTCAGCAGCCAACAGCCCTGGAAGGATGAAGTGAGAACGTGGCAGATTTTTTTATCCCCCCCTGCTCCACGTCAGGCTTGGGGAAGAGGAGGAACTTTGCGTCACTCCCTGTGTGTCATCGCCCGCAGCGTCTGCAGCCTCTGTTCTCCCTCCATCACTTCTCCTTTCAGACAAGGAGCAGTTTTGCCTTGTAATTTCTTCCTAAGTAGAAAATCCTCCCCATGGTGCATTTTCTGGGGGTCACTTGCAGTGGCAGAGACATGAGGATTAATATCTAGACACACAGGAGGTGCTGCCGACCGTGTTTCCTCAGCCTCAGGGGCCCAAACCTTATCACCCTAGTGCAGGCGAAAATCCAGTTAATCCACCTGATAATTATCTCTGGAAAATCTCTCTGGTACTCGGTTGGAAAGAGCTGAGGCAATGGGTGTTAGTGCTGCTCTGGCACAGCCTCTGGTGATGCATCAAGGTTTCCTGCACTCTACATCCATGTGTTTAATTTTCCCCTTGTCGGACTGTGATCGACTTCCAGGACCCTGCAAGGACTTATCTCCTTCCTCTTCCTCATCCTTCCAACTCCTGATGTTGGCTGTGCCCCCCATAGTGGGTTTGCTGAGCTGGATGAGGTTTGGGTGGGTTTTTGGTGGTGTTCAGAGCAGGTCACCCCACCTTTATGCTCCTGAGCAGCAAGAAGTCCTCCTGCCTGAGTTTGCTGTTGCTGCTCAACCCAATGGTTCAAGCTCAAGCAAGAAAACAATGGAAAATAAGGAATCTCCATGAAAGTTGGGCCTTTTCTGTTGGAATACTTGCTTGGACAAACATCTGAGGCTGAGACCTCTGGAAGGCAAAGTCAGTGCTTGAGTGCAATCAGCCAGAAATGCTTTTACATCTCCAGCCCTGGTCCTGCCAGCACATTTTGGAGCACTTTCCCCATCAGCTGAAATCACTTTGCAGCTGCACAAGCCCTTGGTGTTGATAAAAGGTCCAACTAATCATCTAGAGACTTTCCCACCACCACTACCATGTGCAGCTCTGTCTTGTGGTGGAAAGGAAGAGACAAAACTCCTCCGACCTCGCAAGGATGGGCCCAGGGAGCAGGAGGAAGTGATCTAGTGGCACTTTGGTGAAAATTTGCCCTAAATCCTATTTTTCAGCAGAGATTCCCAATCCCAGCTGGGATTTGGGAATCCTAATTCCCATACCAAGTGATCTCTGAAATCTTCCCTATGGGATGCTTTGGGTTCAGCTTCCCATCAGGATTAAAAATGGGAATAATAATAGTTCTCCCAGACAGGGAAGGAAAAAAATATACTCCAAAGGGTCTGGGCTGCTGGAGGAGTTGCTATTACAGCCCATAAAAATGCTGGAGATCGATGGAAATGCACAAACATCCTGAAAATAATTCGACCATTATTTCCTATTACAAAATCGTATAATTGTATAATAATTGTATCACTAAAGAAAATTGTCCTAACATTTTTATAGCCATTTTTCCCCTTATTTTTTCCTCTTTCTTTTTTTTCCCCCTCTCCTCTACAAGAACATTTGATGCAAAATGAAACCAGGGAGAGGAGGAGACCAGTGAATCTGGTTTGTGGCCACCAGAGCTTGGATAGCAACTGCCTCCTGCTTCCTTTGGGCTTGAAAAGCACCATTTTAGGGAGAAAAGCATCTTCTTTTCCCTTCTTCCAGCTCTGGGTCCATCACATATCTCTCATTTCCTCGCAGACCACTTGGACTTCCCACATTTCCCTATCTAGTTGATTTGTGTGTATTCCTGTCTCTGAATTTGGGGGTTTTGAGGGATTTTTTTGGCCCCTACTGGATCTTTTGTTGCCTCCAGAACACAGGGCCCAAACCCTCAGTTGGATTTCTTGCAGATCTTCAAGCTCCATCCCAAACCCTAAAACTCTCTGACTCTGATTCTGTGATCTCCCAGGTGAGGCTGAGGTAGGTGCTGCAGCCAAACCTCCATCAATCACTTCTTAGCAGGGAAGAAAACATGTCAATCATGCCTTTGCCTTTCAGCAAAAAAAAAAAACCTTCCCCATCTATTTGTGCTTTATTAATACCAATGAGTTTGCATTTAAATGGAGATGCAGAGCACAGGATGTTGCTGCAGAGTCCTGGTGTGTCTGCAAGGCCACACTAGGGAGAGTCCCAGAGAACTGGCTCTTGGCTGAGGATTTAAGGGCAGATTTCCTGTGTTAGGGAAGGGTTTATTCCCCACACAGGCAATGCATGGGGGCAGCACCAGGAATGAGACTGTTTGTTGCGGAAGATGTTGGCTTGGGGAGATTTCATAGAGCCACGGAATGATTTGGATTGGAAGAGACCTTAAAGGTCAACTCCTTCCAGCAGATCATCTAGTTCTAGCTAGATTTAATGATGTCTGTTCATCTAAGTGAAACAATCTGCTCTTGCTCTGCTTTTGGGTGGCAACACCACGTTTGGGTGCAGATCCTGGTTCAAGGAATTCTCAGCTCCTTGGTTCAAGGATTCTCAGTGGCTTGGTTCAAAGATTCCCAGCTCCTTGGTTCAAGGATTCTCATCTCCTTGGTTCAGGGGTTCCCTGCTGCCCATCCAACTTCTCCTCCTTGCACCTTCCCCACCACATTTGATGCTTTACACCCACCATGGTTAATGATGTTGGCACTGAACCAGACAGAATTTCACCAGACTCTCTTCCCTGACGTTGGCAATGCTCTTTGCTGGTGTTTAAATATTTCATTGTGTTTTGGGGGGGGTTACCATGACAATACAGGAGCAGTTGAGGCTGATGTGGTACCAGAGTAGCTCCGAGCATATCAGTGATTAAATAGATATTGCATTCGTAGCAGTGTAGCCATCTATAAATGACATCTGGAAATCTGGAGTCTGCCTGGATAACTAACATTGCACAGTTGTTTTCACCCTGATGGAGAGGAGATTAATATGGTAGCAAAAAAAATTAGGAAGCCTCTTTCAACCCAGAACTTCAGGACAAGAGGGCACAGACTCAAGCTCTCAGGGGAGGATTAGGTTGGATATCACAAAGAGATTTTTTACAGAGGGAGTGATCAGGCATTGGAATGTGCTGCCCAGGGAGGTGGTGGATTCACCATCCCTGGAGGTTTTTAGGATGAGACTGGATGTGGCACTTAGGGCCATGGTCTAGTCACCATGGTAGGGTTGGACTGGATGATCATTCCAAATGACATCCAGCAGAGCAGGATTCCTCAGCATTGGGCACAGATCAAAGTCCTGCTCTGCAAACCCCAAAAGCCCTTGAAGTCAAGATTAAACCACCCCAACCTGGTGCTTCGTTAGGCTGTAAATGACTAATTAATCTGTCTGTGCACTGAAGGAATTTAGCCTCTCTGCAGAGTTCCCTTTGGAGCAATCACCTCTCAGGGAAGGCTGAGCTGGAAAATATCTTCCTGATATTCAACTGATTTGTCCAGCCTGGGAGTTAAACTTCCAAGCAGTAAAGCATTTTCCAAGCTGATATTTTTCTGCTGCAAATAATATGGGACTGGGGAGATAGGAACAGGTCTTGGCTGCAGGCTGGTAATTTTAGGAGCTGTGGAGTTTGGCAGGTTTGATGTTCCTCCTGCAGCTCCTGTGAGCAAATTGATGGATCTTAGGACACCTAATAGAATTTAACAACCCAATTTGAAATAAGGGAATGTATGCATAAAATACAGTATATCTGTGTTAAATAAATGAGATCCCAGTTGGATCCCAGTTGGATCCCTCTGGGCTGGTGCTGGCAGAGGTAGGAGAGGGAGGTCTTTTAATGAGCGAGTTGGTCTCAGAGTTGCAGGAGGTTATTCCCACCATAGATCATTTTTACAGCTCCTTTAAAGCAGAAGATGCTCTGCAGAAAAAAGGGAAATTGCTTTGTACTAAACATCCGAGTGCTGTGATCGCTCCCAGTTCATGGCTCTGCCCTCTCCTCCCTGTTTGCTCACTCTGGGTGAGCTCAGCTCTGCTCACTTCGAGCTGTGAGGTCAGGGATGATTTTTTGGTCTGATTCTCCCCCTTGGGCTGCATCCCTGATTGTGCATCGTCGTGGAAACTCCTTCCTCCCACAGGAGTTTGCAGGTGATGCTCAGAAATGAATCCCAGGAGAGAAAGTGTCAAGTTTACCTGATGCTGCTCCATAGATATCACAAGTTAGTGATGGCCAGAATTGGGATTTGGTTCTAAGTGTGGCTGAAAACCAGCTTGGACTCACCGTGGGCAGTGCTGGGTGCTCACTTTTCCTGGAAGATTTGGGGGAAAACAATGGATTTTCTGTCTCTTTTTCAAGGACACCAATTGACAGGGAGAGCTGGAAGCTGGAAGGGGCTAAGGGATGTGTTCTGGCACTGACAACAAAGGCTGTGGCAGATTTTAGAGTGCCAGAGTGAGCTGCAAACCCTCATGTTTGCAGGATGCTGCAAGGCACCACCATGGCTCTTCCTGAGCCGACGTTCTGCCAGCCTTGACTCCTGGATTTCCTGCAATTGTTGCTATGTTGGGAATAACTTGTTGTTTTCAGTGATTGTACCCAGGCTGACACACGTCCTGGCAAAGGATCTGATGGTTTAGCTTTATGCAAACCTTTTTTTGCCCTTGCACAAACCCATAGTGGGTCCTACAAGAAAAAAAAAAGCCATTGGGAGAATTTGTTGCTCTGAGAAATTGTGGCTGCTCCATCCCTGGAAATGTTCCAGGCCAGGTTGGACAGGGCTTGGAGAAACCTGGTGGAAAATGTCCCTGCCCATGGGAGGGGTGGGATGAGCTGAGCTTTTAGCCCCTTCTAACCCAAACCATTCTGGGATTCTGACTCCATCCACTTCCCCACTTGTTCTCACCAGCTCTGTTCTGGCTGTGCTGAGTTTTTCCAAGGTTCTTTGGTATCCTCTGGCAAAGACATTCTAGAAATTGCTTGCAGAAGGCAGAGGGGGAGATGATTTAGGGGAACAAGCTGCAGCCTGACAGTGCTCTGAGCCTCCAATCTCTCTGCTAGACACCCTAACACACTTTGGGAACACGAGGCACATTCCATTCTGCTTCCCTGATTGTGATGAAAATCAGGACCTGCTTCATTTCCAACACATCCTGCCTGGGACTCCAACCCTTTGCTGAGCCTACCTGGCTCTGCTGCTCCCAGTCCAGGTTCTTTGCTTGTTCCCACGCAGCTTTTTGCTGCTTGCCAGGAGGAATTCTTCCCTTTTAGGTTCCTGGAACAAGTTCCTGCTTTTCATACACTTAAGTTACTATTCTCAGGTCTCAGACACAGGAAAACAAGCAATTTTCCAGTGCTTGGAGATGTCATTGTGTGCTGTTTGGCTGAAGGGAGAGAGAGAATGGGCTTTGCTGCCTTTTCTTTCTCAATTTCCCACGTTGCTGGATATTTGGGGCTAGGGAATGCAGCAGGTGGCTCTATGCACACAAAGGCTGCAGCTTCTTTCAGGTCCTTCTTGCTGGGTGAGCTAAGCCTGAGGTTTGCAGCCCAATCATGGGAACACCAAGCCTTGGGCAAGGGTTTGCAGATGCAAGAAGAAAGCTGGAAATACCAATTCCTTCCAAAAATTCTGCTCCAGGCTCCCAGCCCTGCCTTTGCTCCTTGTTTAACACTTGCTCTTCCACCTTCCCTCGGTAGATTTGCTCTCCTAGTTATTCCAGGGTGTGAAACAAAGGCTGAAAACTAAGCTATGTCATGTCTCTAATTCATCCCAACCTGGAAGGAGCTTTGCCAGCTGATCCCAAACACCCTGAGAACGCAGATGCTCCTGAAGCAAGGAACACCAGAGCAGAGCTCTTCTTGTAGCATCCCTGCCTTTATTGATCACTGTCTCCATTCTCCAGCAGGAGAGCTTGGCTATGTCCATGTTATTTTCAGGAGAAGGTTTTGTAACCACTCCAGAGCACAACAAAACCTGAGCCTGTTTGTACCAACGAGACAGCATCATCCATCTCCAGCTCTGCTTCCCGAGCTGTCAGTGCCCGAGTTGTGGCAGCACTGTCATTCCTCGGAGGGAATATCGGTGCCAGTTTGTGCAGCACTGAGGCAGCAGCTCATAATGTGCTGGCAGAAGGCAAGACAAACCTCCTCCCCCCTCACACGGATCCCCAGCCAAAATGTCTTTTACTCCCTGGGAAGAAGGACCAAAAAGAGGCATTGCAGAGCTGAGCTGGCTCTGGGAATATGTTGCATTGGCAAAAAAAAATCTGTTGCGCTCGAAACGCTGATACATTCTGGAGGGAATTGCAAAGCTGTTTGAGAGCCTCAGTTTATCACTGGTGCTGGTGTGAAAATGCCACGGAACAAAGATTCCATGGGGAGGGACAGACGGGAGAGGAGCTGTGTGCTGGAGGTGCTTGGGGTGAGGCTGTTCTGTGTCCCTCCAGCCCTGGCACGTCCTGTGTGGTGACAACGGCAGTGTCCCCTGTGTCCCTGCACCCTGCCAAGTGCCAGCTGAACTTCTGGTTGTGGCACGAGGTGAGCAGGACCTGGAGGAGCCAGGCAGAGTGAAACCAACTCAGCTGTGCTGGCTGCAGCCAAACAGAGGAATCCCTGGCACCTGCCTCTCCCTTTGACCCCCACTGGTGAAACCGAGGGGAGTTTGGCTGGGGACACACATCCTCACCAAGTCAGGATGCTGTTCCTGAGCCTGAGCTTCTTTCCAGAGCACCTGAGACAGTTCCCAACCCGGATCAGGAGACACAAACCCACTCCGAGGCACATCTGGCACAGGCACCTATGGTGTGCCACGAGGTGATGCCATTTTGTGCTAAATATCCAGTTTGCTCTTAGCTGAGGAGGTTGGGAAGGGAGTGGACAGCTCTGCAGAGGAGCTGGGAAGGGAGAGGATGCTACAAATGCACCCCCGAGATGCTACCAACACACACAGGAGCTACAAAGCCTTTTCCTGAGCTCCTTTCACAGAGCTGACAAAGGATTCTCAAAGCCACCTGCAGCCAGAGTGGGGAGAGGGATTCATTTTAGCCCTCTGTTACCAAAATGAGCTTTAATTGCAACGTTCTCCCTTGACTGGAGATCCCCCAGAGCTGGGCACAGCACCCAGACCTGGGTGCTGAGCAGGGTTTGGGGTTTGATGCTCAGAACTCACCTGTCCAGGGCGATGGCTGTCATGGAATAGATGCTGGCAAAGACAGCAGCGATGGGAAAGAAGTTGTGGAACTTGCAGTAGAGCAGCCCATAGTACCACTCGTTGTGGATGGCGTAGGTGAAGTTCACCACGGTGTTGAAGGCAGACATGGAGGCTTCAGCAAAGGCCAAGTTCACCAAGAAGTAGTTGGTGACCGTGCGCATCCTCTTGTGAGCCAGGATGATCCACATCACCACCACGTTCCCCACCACGGACACCACCACGATGAGGGCATAGGCAGCAGCCCAAAGGGCAACCTGCCACGGGGGCTGCACGAACTGGTTGATGAAGGACTCGTTCAGGGAGGTGTTGAGCTGCCCCTCGTGCTCCAGAGTTGCTTCCGGCGGCAGAACGTTATCCATCGCGCCCTGACGCAGCGAGACTGGGCACAGGGATGCTCTGAGGTGCAGATCCCTCCCAGTTTAGAGCACACTGCTTTAGGGTGCAGGTCCCTCCTGGTTCAGTGGGCAGCCTTTTTGGGGGGCATGGCTGGGTCAGGGCATAGGTGCCTCCAAATTCAGGTGGAACTGGTTTGGGGGCAAGGCTGGTTCAGGGTGTAGGTGTCTCCTGGTTCAGGGTGCAGTTGGTTCGGGGTGCAGGTTCCTCCTGTCTCTGGGTGCAGCTGGAATAGGGTGCCCAGCCATGCCAAGGCACCACTGGTTTGGGGTGCAGGTCCCTCCTGGTTTGGGCACAGCTGGACTGGGGTGCACAGCTGGTTTGGGGTGCAGGTCCCTCTGGGCTTGGCTGCAGCTTCACTGTGGTGCAGATTCCTCCTGATCCAGGGCACAACCGGTTTGGGATGTAGATTCCTCCCAGTTCAGGACCAGAGCAGGATGCAGGTCCCTTCCTGTTCAGCACTGGAGTGGGATGCAGGTGGCTCCTGGCTCGGGACTGAAGCAGGATGCGAGTTCTCCCTGGTTCGGGATGCAGCCGGGTTAGACTGCAAATCCCTCTCGGTTCAGGATGCTGTCGGATCAGGTATGCAGATCCCTCTCAGTTAGGGATGCAGCCGGTTCAGGGATACAGATCCCTCTCGGTTAGGGATGCAGC
>NW_008656871.1:2390-3012 GCF_000695815.1 Acanthisitta chloris | reverse complement strand
CCTAGCCCCCCCGAGCCTGAGGATTTCCCGTGTCTCCTACAGTTCGGAGCCTCCCTGTGCGGGGGGGTCCAAGCAGACCCCCCTTCCTCCAGCCCCGACCCTGCCTGCAATGGAGTTGGGGGCTCTTGGAGGGGCCACGAGACCACGGGCCACTGTAGAAGCTTTGGGGCTCTGCCAGCTCCACTGCTGTGGCAAGAGTGTTGGTGCTCAGCTCAGCAGAATGTTGCTCCTTGCTCCATCTGTGCAGAGGCAGCAGGGAGGGGGCTGAGGCCCCGTGGGGTCGGGGGGTTCTGAGGGGGCCCCCCCACCCCAGAGCCCAGCAAGGGGCTTGGATACCCCAAACCCAGCATCCACCCCCCAGTCCTGCCTCCACCCCTGACTCGGGTATGTGCTCTCCCAGTCCCAGTATAGGTACCTCAGCTCCAGTATCAGGACAATAGGTCCCAGTATCAGCATTCCACCACCCAGTTTTGGGACCCCAGCTCCAGTATTGACACCCTAAACCCCAGGATCAGGACCCCTCCTGCAGCACAAGGCCACCCCCCAGTCCCAGACCCACTGAGCTGGTAACCGGAGCCGATGGCTGCAGCTGAAGTGACACCATCAATAATTAAGTGGCAGC
>NW_008656871.1:515-2314 GCF_000695815.1 Acanthisitta chloris | reverse complement strand
CGCTGTGGCTGGGGACCCTCAACAGATCCAGGTGTGGGGAGCAGAGTGTGGGGTGCCAGGTGTGGGGTGCAGGATAGGGGGGGCAGGGGCAGCAGAGCTGAGCCAAGACAGATGTGAGAGGCTGTGCTGGCTACTGCCCCTCAGAGCAGTCCAACCCCCCGGGACACCAGCGCTGCAGATCCCAATACTGGGACCCAGCACCTGGTGCAGGAACCTCCACAGCATTTCAGGATGCCCCAGCCCAGCAGCACCAGATCTCAGGGAGAGGCACTTGCGGGGGGTGCAGAGCACAGCCAGCTCATGGTGTAAGTGGGAGCTGCAGGGCTGGCAGACTGGGAGGACCTCCCACCCCAGCATCCCCCGGCGGGGGGGCCCTTTCCACAGACTCACTCCCTCGTGATGGTGTCTCCGGCAATTGCCCTGGCATTCCTCCCTTTCCTGGTCACCCTGCTGATCCGGTACCGGCACTACCTGGCACTGCTGTACCGGGCGGTGCTGGCGGCCTGGCTGCGGGATCGGCTCACCGGTGTCACACGGGAGCAGCGCGCCTTCCAGTACCTGCTGGCCCACGCCATCCCTGGGGACCCCCGGCACATCCTCCAGACCTTCGACCAGTGGTGCTACCACTGCGAGCACCTCAGCTGCGTGGGGCCTGCCAAAGGTGAGTGCTACCCTCACCCACCCATGTTGCACCAGGCACGACCATGGCACCGTTGACATGGCCATAGCACTGCCAGCATGGCCACAGCACCACCGGCACAACCATGGCACCAACTGGCATGGCCATGACACCATTGTGACACTGTTGATGTGGTCATGGTGCCACTGGCATGGCTGCAGCATTATCAGTATGTCCATACTATCATTGGCATGAATGTGGCACCATTGACATGGCCATGGCATCATTGGCACGGCCATGGCACCATCAGTATGTCTGTGACACTGATGGTATGGTCATGGCACCACTGGCATGGCTGCAGCATTGTCACTGTGGCCACAGTATCATTGGCATGAATGTGGCATCATTAACATGGCCATGGCACTGTTGGCATGGCCACGGCATCATTGGCACGGCCATGGCACCATCAATATGGCGGTGACACTGTTGGTGTGGCCATGACACCACTGGCATGGCTGTAGCACTATCACCATGGCATCATTACCACAGCCACGGCTCTGTTGGTGTGGCTGCGGCGCCACGGACATGGCTGTGGCATTTTTGGTGTGGCTGTCCTCCATCCCTCTGGGCACTGGAGAACTGCTTGGCATGCTTCCCCTACCCAGGGCTGGGGTGCAGGTGGGGCAGCACCCTGGGGTGCTGAGAGGCACATGCCACGGCAGGGCGGATCGTGGAGCGGCTGCTGTTGGAGCGGGCACCGCTGCACGTGCTGGAGCTGGGCACCTACTGTGGCTACGGCACTGTGCTGCTGGCACATGGGCTGCCCCCGGGCGCACGACTCTACACCATCGAGAGGAACCCCCGACACGCCGCCGTGGCCGAGAAGGTCATCCGCCTGGCTGGCTTCGATGAGCAGACGGTGAGCACCCAGGCACTGGGGAAAGGCCAGCTCAGTGCCTGATACCAGGGTGGGGAGAGGGCCAGGGACTGTGGCACCTCCTGGGTGGTGTACGTGGGGAGAGCAAGGTCCTTTCCCACATGGATCCCTCACAGGGTGGTGAGTGGGAACACTGGTTCCCCACCCCAGGGCTGAGGGTGCTGTGGTGCAGGTGGAGCTGATCGTGGGTGCCTCGGTGGAGGCGATTCCCCGTCTGCGGGTGGAGCATGGCCTGGTTATGGC
>NW_008656871.1:0-357 GCF_000695815.1 Acanthisitta chloris | reverse complement strand
TGCTACCTGCGGGATCTGCAGCTGCTGGAGAGTCACGAGCTGCTAGCCGAGGGGGCCACCATCCTGGCCGACAACGTCCTCTTCCCTGGCGCACCACACTTCCTGCAGTACGCCAAGACCTGCGGCAAATACCGCTGCAAGGTGCACCGCGCCAACCTGGAGTACTTCCGCACCATTCCCGACGGCATCGCCGAGCTCCGCTACATTTTTTTTCCCCCCGCCCCGCTGGCCGGGGGGCCAGCCCCCTGCCTCATGGTGGCCCCGCCCCCCACGGGGAGCGCGGTGTCCCCCTCCCTGCGCTCGGCTGCAAACACGGGCTCCGGAGGAGACGCAGTGGCTGTGTGGTCTGTGGCTGGG
>NW_008656870.1:0-8839 GCF_000695815.1 Acanthisitta chloris | reverse complement strand
ACCCTCCTGCAGTTGTGCTCAGTCCATTGATCTGCCTCGTTTCTACATATAGCCCATGTTTGTGGTAAATTATTCTCTGGATCTATTCTCCTGTGCCTGAAGGCTCTGCCCAGGGGCTGGAATGGTTCTTTCATTCCAGGAAGTTGTCTAGCTCTGGTTATAGCAAATGGCCCATGGCAATCCTTCATGCTAATCCTTCACATGCTGCAGAACATTAGGTTAAAAGGAGGACAAATACCTTCCTCTGGTAATTGATATGTTCTTCCTGTCACTTCCCAAGATTTTATCCATCAAAGTGAGGAAGGATATGGCCATTATACACATCTTTTTACACCTTGCTTGTGGTCAGGTAGCACAAGGGTGTGTTGTGCCATCTGTGTGTGAGAGCTTCTCCTTCACAACAGGCCACAGCAGCTTCTGCTCCTCGTGTTCCTGAGGCTTCCTGAGCGGGGAATGACTTTGGGGTGTCTTGTCATGAGCGTACAGTGAGGATGGTGAGGTGATTACCCAGAGCAGCTGTGGCTGCTCCATCCCTGGGAGTGCTCCAGGCCAGGTTGGATGGGGCTTGGAGCAGCCTGGGCTGGTGGGAGGTGGCCCTGCCCAGGGCAGAGGTGGGACAGGATGAGCTTTAAGGTCCTTCCAACCCAAACTATTCTGTGAGTCTATGATTCTATGATACTTGGGATTTTATGTTTGGAACAAAAGAGACCTCAGGTCCAGCAGAAATCCAGGCTCAAGTGAGCCCTGCTTGAAACCTGCAGTGCGGGAGCTGCTTTTTCTGGCTTCCTTCTTGCTTTTCTGCCTGGGAATCACTGGTTGGTCTCTTCTGCCATGTCCCAAGTGAATCATGGAATGGTTTGGGCTAAGAAGGACCTTAAAGCTCATCTGGTTCCAGGGGTGTCCTGTGCAGGGCCAGGAGTTGGACTTGGATGATCCTTGTGGGTTCTTCCATTTCAGAATTTCATTTTGAAGACCGAGTGTCCTTCCTGCTGGAAAAAAGACCTTCTAGCCCAAGCAGTTCAGGCAGCTGTGTCCTTGCGCAGGAGGCCTTCAGCAAACTGGGAATGAAAACAAAGGGAAGGAATATGTGACCTTCCAGCCTTAAGCTCTGCATGCCATGTGGCTGGTGGGAGGCATTAGCAAGACTCTACTGTTCTCTGTTGTGGGTGTCTTTCTGAGCACTGGTGCCAGGGAGCCAACAGGGCCAACAGTAAACACAGACAAGCACCAAAATCCACATTAAGAGGCAAAAAAGCCCCATGGGAAGTGAATCCTTCGCAGGAGTTCTGTGCTGAATTGAGTCTGTGAAGAGGTATTTAGGGCCATGCTGACATAATTCCATGGAGTAGCAGTGTTTGCAGGGGGCTGTGTACAAGGCAGTTCTGGGTGTGCTCTAGCCCTACTTAAAATAAACCTACTCATACTATCACTTGCTTATTCTGGGAAGCAGCTGAAGGGAGGGAGTTGAGCTGCAGAGACACAGCAGTGTAGTCTGCACGTACTATGCTGCCTACTCCCACTCTTGGCATGGCCATTTCTCCTCAGCAGCTGCCAGGGGGAGGCTGAGCTGAGATTTTGGGGGATGCAGAACAGGAGAGTCAGGGTTTGATTTGCAACCCTCACTGCTATCAGCATAGGTGATGGATTTCCAGCTCTGTGGGTGCATGTAGGAGCAATACATGAGGGTTAAAATGCCTTGGGGAAGTGGGAGAGACAGTGCGGATTGTTTGAGAGGCATCTGAGCCTTGATCCAAGCTTAGAATTATAGAGTATCCTGAGCTGGAAGGACCCACATGGGTCAGAGTTCAATACCTGCACAGGACACCCCAACAATCACCCTGTGCCTGAGAGCATTGGCCAAACCCTCCTGGAGCTCTGTCAGCCTTGGGGCTGTGACCACTGCCCTGGGGAGCTGTTCAGGGCCCAAACACCTCTGGGGGAAGAACCTTGTCCTGATATCCAACCTGACCCTGTTCCAGTGCCCAAACACCTCTGGGGGAAAAACCTTTCCCTAATCTCCAGCCTAACCCTCCCCTGACACAGCTCCAGCTGTTCCCTCGTCCTGTCCTTGTCCCAGGGCACAGAGATCAGAGCTGTCCATGCATTGCCCCTCGGGAGGAGTTGTAGACCCTGATGAGCTCTGCCCTCAGTCTCCTCTGCTCCAGCTGGACAAGCCAAGTGCCTCAGCCACTCCTCGTGTGGCCCCTCCAGACCCTTCCCCATCCTCATGTCCCTCTTTTGGACACTCTCCAACAGCTCTGGATCTTCCCTATATTGTGGCACCCAAAACTGCTCCAGTTTTGGTCACCAAAGCCACTTGGAATCTCTGTGAGGATGTCACAGTCATAGTGTTACAGCCCTAGAGGTGGCAAAGCCACAGTGGAAACTATGCGTGATGCTCAGTCAGCAAAGCCTCCTGCCCACCTCCCCTCTCCCAGCCTCTCCATTCTTTTCTGTACACAAGTGTGCTGGATGAGCTGGGGGAGAGGAAAAGAAATAAATATTTTGGGATAATGATGCTGAGTCATTAACCATGTGAACAATTCACCCAGTTATCCCCAGCCAGCTCCACCTCCAGCCTCCCTGGAGCTGGGGCTGCAAAGTGCTGTCCCTCCTCCTCCTCAGAACCTTTTGTGTTCCCAGTGCCTCTGGCCACAGGAGGAGAAGGCACTTTGGGCCATGACTCATGCCCTGGGCACTGCATCCGGGATGATAACATTCACCCCTCAGACCCTTCCTCATCCAGCACTTGAGGAATCATGAAATAAGTAGAATAGGGAGAAATGAGCTCCCAATTGCTTCTCTTTCATATGTTGAAATGAGGATCTGAAAACTAAGTTGAAAAGGGAGCTCAGGTTATTCATAGATCCATAGGATTTTAGGGGTTGGAATGTAGCTTAGAGACCATCCAGCCCCAACCCCCTGCCCTGGGCAGAGACACCTCTCACCAGCCCAGGCTGCTCCAAGCCCCATCCAGCCTGGCCAGGAACACTCTCAGGGATGGAGGAGCCACAGCTGCTCTGGGCAACCTGTGCCAATGCCTCAGCACCCTCAGATTTTAGCCTATACAACTGTAAATGTTATTTTTCCCTCTGCTTCTCCCTCTGGCCCATCCTGGCTCCAGGTGTGTGCACACTGCAGATGGAGTTTGCCTGGGGAGAAGTTGTTTGTGCTGTTTGGGAGGTGTGGGCAAAGCTTTTCTGCATGCAAACCAACATCTCCATTGTGCAAATGTGTCATTAACTGGTGGTTTAAGCACAGCTTTTTTTTTGCCTTCCTCCCATCCAAATGACTGTGTACACAGGATTGAAATCCTGTGTGAGCTGCTCCTTGGAAGAGGATTTTCTGAGTCTTCAGTGGTGTCTATTTACTTCCATCCAGCAATGAAAATTGCTTACAGTGCACAACTTACTGCCTACTATGGCTTAAAATGGTTTTTGGATATCTCCCCAGATTCCTGGCACTTTGATTAGGACAACTCAAGAGTATAGAGCAGTTGGGATCTTTAATCTTCACATTCCTGTAATGAGAAAAGTTGTATAATCCATCTCTGAAGGACAAATCCTTAGGAAAAATATTGCCACCACATCCTCATTTGGGGCTTTCTTCCTTTGAATTCTCTCATCCATATTCAGGGAGGAAAAGCCTCTCATTTTCTCCTATTATCACATTTCCTTGGTTGTGGCAAAGCACTCAGGAAAACTCAGCAGCTTCTTTCAGATCCCCTTTCCCTCTCCAGAGCCCTTTTTCCTCCAAACAGCTGCTTGGGGGTGAGCAAAGATGGGACCAGAGTGGTGACACTGCAAGGATGAGCTGCTGCTTCACTGGCACAGGTTGTCCAGAGCAGTTGTAGCTGCTCCATCCCTGGGAGTGTTCCAGGCCAGGCTGGATGGGGCTTGGAGCAACCTGGGCTGGTGGGAGGTGCCCCTGCCCAGGGCAGGGGGTGGAACTAGATCTTTAAGGATCTTTCAACCCAAACCATTCTGGGATTCTGTGATGTGCCACCTGGGAGAGAGGAGAGAGGTGAAGCCCAGGGGATGGACAAGGAGGTGGTTAAACTCTGGTGGATCTGCTTCCCTCTCTTCCATATCTGCTGGAATTATTGTGGTGCTGGAAGGAGAAACCTTAGTGTGGCAGAGATCTGATGAGGCATTTCCATCCCTGACTTCTAAACTGATGAAGTTTAATGGTATTTTCATAGAATCCTAGGTTTGGGTAGGATCCTCTTAAAGAACATCTGATTCCATCCCCTGCCCTGGGCAGGGACATCTCCCACCAGCCCAGGCTGCTCCAAGCCCCATCCAACCTGGCCTGGAACACTCCCAGGGATGGAGCAGCCACAGCTGCTCTGGGCAACCTGTGCCAGTACCTCAGCACCTCACAGGGAGCAATTCCTGACCAATATCCACCTGTCCCTGTCCTCTGGCAGTGGGAAGCCATTCCCTGTGTCCTGTCCCTCCATCCCCTGTCCCAAGTCCCTCTGCAGCTCTCCTGGAGCCCCTTGAGGCACTGGAAGGGGCTCTGAGGTCTGCCTGGAGCTTCTCTTCTCCAGGCTGAACACTCCCAGCTCTCTCATCCTGTCTCCAGAGCAGATGTCCTCCAGCCCTCAGAGCATCTCTGTGGCTTCCTCTGGAGCTGCTCTAACAGCTCCATGTTTTTCTCATGCTGAGAACCCAGAGCTGGAGGCAGCATTGCAAGTGGGACCTCACCAGAGCAGAGCAGAGGCAGAACCACCTCCCTTGACCTGCTGCTCACACCTCCTTCAGATGCAGCCCAGGATGCTGTTGGCCTTCCATGTTGTGTGATGTCATTGCTCCTTTTCCAGCTCACCTCTAACCACTTGGCCTCTGTGTACCTTGCAGCTGCAGATAAAATATATACCTGAAGGAAAATTCCACTCAACAAAGTGGGTTTTTTTTCCATTTTCTTCTTGTTCCCAAACACAACTCTCCATGTCAAGTTACATAATACAAATCACTCCTCCTTCTCCCATTCCTGGTCCCAGAGAGGAATGGATTTGTGGTCTGTGAGGGCAACTGAAGAGGAAGAAACACATGGATCCTTCTTGTCTGTATAGACCAGAGAGGAGAACAGCTGAGCCATGCTGGGGGCAAAGACCTTCTGGGATAAAGCATAAGATCATCCAGAAAAGGGTAGTTTTCTGGGAGCATCTCCCCCAGGAGGCATCTTTGAATGTGATTCAACATGAACTAGCCCAGCTTGGATTCTTTGAGGGTACAGATATGATGGTTGCCTCCTGAGCTTGACCAACAAAGGGAATCTGTTTCAACCTCCTATGGATAATGACCAGTGATTGTATGGAAAAAACCCTGGGCTTAAACCTCTCAGAAATTCCACACATTCCTTTTGAAACTTTGATTACCATTTGCTATGTGATGTTATTGATAATTTTATCTCCAGCTCGAGCCAGACCTGTTACACATAGAGCAAAACCTGCTGCTGTCTCCTTGCCAGAGGAAACCAGAGGCATCAATCACCTCCAAAGCAGCGAGACACGAGCCCAAAGTTTATGTGATATGGAACCATTTCATTAGTGCTCCTTATTTCTTTTGGGAGCACTACAAAGAGGGTAAAGCCTTTCTGTTGTCAGAAAGACAGGAAAGAAAGCAAACTGAAACATTCCAGTTGCTTTGGCACTTTCACACTCCTAATGGGCTCGTTCAGTGTTAAGGTTTGGTGCCAAGGCCCAGGAAGTGAAAGTTAAAAAGGCAAAGGATATTGGTTGCTTCCTATATCTTTCTAAGTGCAATTTGTGCTGTGATTTCCAGCGTGGCTGTCAAAACCCATCATCATGTAATTCCAGCCAGGGCAGAGGTGCTGTTTCCTACAGGGAATGTGATTGTTGTTGGGTTTTTCCCTCTGTTCCTTTCTTTGTTAGTGTTGGATTGTGTATCCATGTCCTGGCTCTGCTGCCCACACTGCCCTGCAGTATCCTGCTCACACAGCTGGCACAGCTCTACCCCAGGTCAAGCCACCAAAACACCAGATTCCAGTGGTGCTGGAATTGCACTCCCACGGTTTATGCTAATGGTGTCACCCAAAAGGTGGTGGCACCTTCTCTCTGCTGCTTTTTCTTCACCACATGTTTGTCCATCCCAACTCTCTTGAAACACCAGCACTTGTCTGGCTGATTGGAGGCTGAGGGCACAGCCTCGAGTTAGGGCAACCTCAGGGAGAGGGAGCACAGCACAAAAGTATTTCCAAGCATCTCTGTGTCTGTGCGTGTCTGTGTGTCCTTCTGTGTGTCTGTGTCTGTGTCTGGCTGTGTGTCTGTGTGTGTCTGTGTGTGTCTGTCTCTGTGTCTGTCTGTGTCTCTGTGTCTGTGTGTCCTGTGTGTCTGTCTGTGTTTGTCTGTGTGTCTGTCAGTGTGTCTGTCTGTCTGTGTGTATCTGTCTGTGTCTGTGTGTGTGTCCCCGCGTCTGTATCTGTCTGTGTGTCTGTCAGTGTGCACACGCCATGGCCGAGCAAGTGAGAATCACAGGAGGCTCTTGCCCTCCCTCTGAGGCCCCTGGTGAGGTGTCGCTGGATCCTGTGCAGAGCAGAGTCTGCCTCTAATCCTTGTGGCTCCTTCCAGCTCAGGATGCTCTGATCCTCTCATCTTTAGGACACACAATGACCCTCAGCAGTGGATCCTGTCCCAATAAAGATTTCCAGGCTTCCTTCAGCACCTACAAGTGTCTGGGGAAGAGTCAAACCTTTTTGTAGTGGAAGATGATCTAACCGACACATTTCCAAGGCAACTAGAGCCTCACAATGCCACCAAAACTGAGGTGAATCAGCCCTGGGCTTCGCTTTCAGCACTATTGCCTCAGCAAAATGGGAGGGTTTCTCTGCAGAAATTTGGATTAGGTAATTCCCAAAACAATTCCTACATTGTGGAGAACAATCTGTGGAAGACACAGCAAACCCATGAGAGTTGGAGGCAAGTGGGAAGTCCAAGAGGTCCTTGCAGAGATGTTCTGCATTCTGATACACACAAACAAGCTCTAATATTCCAGCAATCCTCCTTTCCTCTGGGGAAATTTGATACAGAAAATGAAACAATGGACTGTGCCACTGTGGAACTGGGTGCTGTGTACTGAGATGTTACGAGTCTGGGAAGGAGAACGATATGTGCTGTGCTGATTGGGTGTCTCGGAATCACTCAGGTCATAACAGCAGCTCCTGCCCTGGGTTTGGAGCATGGGAGCTGCACAATTCCCTCCCTGCACAAAACCATGTGGAGAATCTGCTACAATCAGTAAATCTCCACTTCTTCCAGCTTATGCTTCTTCAAGGTGTCCCATACACAAGTTCTCATGGAGAATTGGAGATTATCAGCTCCCAGTTCTTTCTTATCAGGCCGCAAATGCCTCCTTCATGTTCCTAGGGCAGCAGCACACACAATTCTACCCAGAGCTTTCCCCTGCCAAGGCAGCAAGCTGACAATATTGGCTCGTGGCCATTGGCACCACCAACGCCTCATGCTCAGGGCTGTGCCAGCAGCCCCTAGTGTAAAATTAGAACAGTGAGACCACATCCTGCCTTCCTTTGTTTGCTCACCTCTTTAGGCAGAGCTATCAACTGCAACAAGCCTCCAGCCCTGTGCAGGCAGAGGTAGCTGTGCATGATGGTGCTGTGCTTCCCTGGCACCTTGAGGCCACCCCTGGCACGTTGGTGCCAGTGTCAGCGCTGGCACTGAGGGGTCACTAGGCAGAACCCACACTCAGGGTTGTCTCTGCTGAAAGAAAAACCTCCTCCAACCCTCCTGATCATACACACAGTGTCTCATCACACATCGTCACTTACCTGGGTGTGCTCCCTTGGCACACTGGCACCACCCCTGGCTTCTTGATACCAGTATCACTGTTTACATCGAGGGTTCTTCAAGCAGAATCCACACTCAGGTTCATCTCTGCTGCAAGAAAACCCTCTCCAGCCCCTTGAATTACACAGAGTGTCTCATCACACATCATCACTTACCTGGGTAGCAGCACAGTGCAGCAGCTCCTTCAGCGTGAGGGGATGTGAGTCCCAGGAATGCTCTGTGCTGGCTCTGATCATTTCCATGGCAATGCTGTTGTTTGGCTGGAGCTTTATGTGTGCCAGGAACTCTGGGAAGAGGAAACAACACAAAAATCAAAGGATTTAAACATTGCAAACCTGTGGCTACAGCCGATAACAAATCCAGTCATTCCAAAGGTGTGGGAAGGCACACATGGACAGAAGGAACATCAGAGCTATTAGAGGGTCCAACTGAGGGACATGAGGATGGGGAAGGGTCTGGAGGGGCCACACGAGGAGTGGCTGAGGCACTTGGTCTGTTCAGCTGGAGCAGAGGAGACTGAGGGCAGAGCTCATCAGGGTCTACAACTCCTCCCGAGGGGCAATGCATGGACAGCTCTGATCTCTGTGCCCTGGGACAAGGACAGGACGAGGGAACAGCTGGAGCTGTGTCAGGGGAGGGTTAGGCTGGAGATTAGGGAAAGGTTTTTCCCCCAGAGGTGTTTGGGCACTGGAACAGGGTCAGGTTGGATATCAGGACAAGGTTCTTCCCCCAGAGGTATTTGAGCACTGGAACAGCTTTATTTAGGAGCTTATCAACCTACAAACACATCAGAACTATTAATAGCAATGTGGGTTTTGCATGCGTGATGAATCCTAGGATGGGAAGGCGTTGGAATGGACCTTGGAGATCATCATTCTGCCACAGACTGAGTCTATTCATAGTTGCAGAAGGCACAAAGATATCTCCAGACATGATCTAGGGATCAGAAACCTTCCAAAGTTTGCCTAGTAGATCAGTTTTTCTCCTGCTTTGAGGTTATATTCACTGGGA
>NW_008656869.1:20260-41511 GCF_000695815.1 Acanthisitta chloris | reverse complement strand
ATAGCCCCTTAATTTTGGAATTATAGTCATTCGGAGGGAAAGTGGCTACATCTTTCTATTCCAAGGGAGGCTCCTGCCTTTTTTGGCAGACACCTGTCACTCAAACCAAGACACCAGAGTCACACCAACACTGTCCTCATGGAGATGGAGGTCATTAGGAGGCCGAGGACTTTGCACTGACTTCATCTGGAAAAGCTCCTTGTCAGGATGACATCACAGCAATCCCAGGCAATGAGCTGTCCCTTCAGGGTGTGAAGTTGTGGAATAAACCTTATTCTTTCAAGATCCAGAGCTTAAATTTCAAAGTGAGACGAGCGTGTAATCCCTCAGGCTCCTTTGAAACCCAGGCAGTGTTTTGAGAAGGAACTGGTCATTTTTCTGCTTCCAGTCTCAGCAAGGTAGAGCCTGGGGATTGGCTTTTTAAAATGTTGATCCCATTAAGCTGAAATTGGCTGGGATGTAGGGCAGGCTGCAGTGAGGGGAGAAATATGTGCAGGGGTTTCTCTTCACTGGCTTGCAGAGGCATAAGTTGGGCTGGTCAGTGACTGCTCCAGCAGGAAACAAATAATCATCACTCAGAATAACCAGGCACAGGCAAAGGGGAGAGTCTGTCTTGTTTGTCAGTCCTGCTTTATCTGTCTTCCTGGGACTGTACTGTGGAATAAAGACATCCCAGGCTGTACCTCAGCTGGGGCGAACGGTGTAAATTTTCATAGCTGCTCTGAAGACAATTTATACCTGTTAAGGATCTGCCCCTTGATCTCCAAAGCCAAAGGAACATAAGCTCCTGCGTTTTCAGCATGGTAGTTGGAATGTTTAATTCGATTCTGTCGTCTGTCAGAACAGCAGGCGCAGGGAAGGAATGTACTGGTGTCATATGGAAACCACGGCTCGATGACGGACAAAATTAAATCCTTGCATTTGGACATAAACCATGGCAACACGAAATATGCAGCGAGTCAGGCTTGCTCTGCGGTGCTGAAAACACAAGGCCCCACTTGGCAGGCTGAGGAGGGGATATTAGTCAGATTTAGACATGGTTTTCTTTGTTTTATTGAAGGATAAATAATTATGTGCTGAGATATTCCAGACTCATGTTAACACAGCTCTGTGTGAACCACAGAGGAGGATGCTGTGAGAATGGGAAGGACTGAAGGTCCTTTAACCCACAAACTCTCTGGGAATTCTGGAAAAGTTTTGGGATTTACTTCTAGAAAACAACCCCAAAGTTTCCTCATAACATGCAGAATCATGGAATCATTTAGGGTGGAAAAAACCTCTGAATCACTGAGTCAAACCACTCCCCAGAACTGCCAAGCCCACCACGAGAATATCTGACATACTAATCTCCATACATTAAACCTTCTGAGCATTTTCTTGCTTGACATTCCTAGGTTAACACTGCTTCAGTATATCCCATGTCTCCCTATAGTGTCTGCTCAGCTTTGCTGCTGCTGCTTCAGCTGGGAACCCCTGGAGCAGCTGCCTGGGCCCCTGCTGCCCTGGGGCTCTGGGAACCAAGGGGCTCCCACACTCCCAGCATAGAGGCAGCTCTTCTTCCATTTTAATGCCTTTTTTTCCAGAGAACACCTCACAAGAGAAGAAGAATAGAGGGTGTTCTCTCAGGCCAGTGGTAGTGACCAGTTCTGGGGCATGCATAGATTTTAGACAAGGCTCATTAAGATGTGGTTGTGTTTCTTACTTGATTGAAACAAATGTCTGTGCAGAACAGCTGATAACAATTATTTCTAACGTCCCTTCTAAGTGCAAGAAATCTGACAGGGATTTATTGAATATAGCCAAATCCGCTGAATAGCTCAAGGTGACACTCAGCAAATGCAGGTTTTGCCTTCACTCGGTGTGTGTTCCGTGATCTCCCAAGGCTCTCTGCTACCTCCTGCTTCAGATGAAACCCCAGTGGACAAACTGCCTGCACGAGAGGATCAGAGTGCTCCAGCCCCATCCCACTGCCATGCTCCTCTATCTGCTTACCTTCCACCATCCTGATGGCACTGACTTTATTTTTGTTCGGGGTTTGTACTGTGCCTTGTGCGGTGGAGTCCTGACCTGGTCCATCTGCACAGCTCTGCCCTGGCACTGTGTGTATAAACCACCTCTCTCCTCCTTTCCCAGCATCCCCACCCCAGCTGCCACCTCCCAAGGTGATTTATGATCTTGTGCACAGTGAAATCTGCATTTCTGGTGCCTGCCAGCACTAATGGAGCGTGCAGAGACCTGACAATATTGACTGATGTTAGTCATTCATGTTTCTCTTTCCTGGGCAGCCTCCTCTGCTGCCAAAAACATTTTAAAAGGGAAAAGTGGAAGGTGAAAGCCACAGTTCACTGATGAAGATCTGGAACTGCCTTTTTCTGGAAAGTAAAGCTGCTCCAGTGTGTGCCCTCTGGAACTGAGCTCTGGTTTGCACCACCCCCAGATTGCTGCGGGTGCTGCTTTCCATCCTGCACTGCCCCGAGCACTCCCGAGTGTAAAATGGAACTTGTAAATCACTTTTTGGAGAAGGCAGGGGACAGAAATGTCACACAGCAGGGTGAGTTTCTGTGGAGATGAAATCAAGCTGAGCAGCACAGATACGGTGTGGAGCTGGATTTCACATCTCGCTGACGCTCTGGTCCAGAGGTTTGCTCATTAACAGGGCTCTGATTCTGTTATTGAAACTCATGGTAAGTGGTTCCTTCGGCAAAGATCCAGCAAAGCACTTAGGCAAATTCATAAATTTATGTCCCATTGACTTCTGTGCAACTATTTATATGCTCAAAGTCGTGCATGTCTTAAATGCATTTCCAGATCAGGCCTTGTACTCAATAGCCTTTCTGCAGCATCATAAACCCCAGGCTTTCAGAATTCATGAGTGACTTCTCTCCCTTCCCCTCTGCCACCATAACTGCAGTGCAGATTGCAACTTCAGAAACTGCTTTAAAAAGCCTAAAAGGTTTTAGTTCTGAACTTGTAATAATTCTGGGGAGCAGCTGAGCTCTGACACATTAAAAGAAACAAAAAAAGAATGAAAGCAGTGGCTGTCATCTAAGCTCATGTCTCTGGGACACCATCCTTTGGTCAGGAAGTCAGAACTGACTCCCACATCGCATTAAAGCAGATCAATGGAGTAGTTGGGAGAATCTTTGCATTAATCAGTTCATTTCCAGAAGGGCTAATTTCATTTCTTACAGACTCCAGGCACCCCAGAGTCTAAGAATGTGTTGTGCTCACCCATGTGTGATTCACGTTTTGCCCTTTTCTTTCCCAACTGCAGCACAACACATTCTTCAACCGATCAAACATTCCAAACCCCAAAGTGACATCCTGCAGAAAATGATTTACAGTCAGCTCAAGCTGCTCTTAATATAAGTGGTAATTTCATCAAACTAAAAGCAGTGGTGATTTATTTTTAATTAGAATTACTCTCTCAGTGCAGGAAACAGAGCTGTAAGTAGGGTTTGCATTTCCTGCTGCATTTGGCCCACACAGGACCTGCCTGCAAGGTGTGAGCTCTGCACAACAGCCGTTCACTCTGGCTGCATTTCTGGGCAATTCTGCATTAAATGTGCCCCACTTTGTCTATGTGGCTATGATAAGCAGGATTGTTGGTTTGTTTTGGAGCTTTTGCCCTCCCCTCTAGACATCCCAAGGCCATACCTGCCCTCTCAGCTCTCCATACATTGTCTCTCTGCTCCTGGCTGAGGGAGGACCCATTGGGGACCTGCTGACACTGACCAGGAGGAACCAGCAGCAGAATTTAGAACATGCCAAACTTTTCTTCTACTTCCTTCTATGTGGTTTTTCAGAGCCTGAAGTGGCAGGGGCTGCAAGAGAAGAACGTGCAATTAAACTCTGAGGAAAACCTGCCTTGAGGACATCTCTGGCCAGAAAATTCCTAGGGTTTTTGATAATTTGGGGGGTTTGGGCTTCTTGCTACTTTCCTCCAAACAAAGCCTTTGAGGAACAGATTGACTTTGTTCATTTCAGCTGCAGGAAACTCCAGACTGTGGCAATTGCTCAGTTCCTCTTTGAGAAGCTGATGCACTCACCAGGGGACAACCCACACCACCCTCCCCTGCTCTCCAAGGGGAGCTTCACATTCCATCATCCTGGAAATAGAACCACCACGTGTCAGCAGGTGAAATATGAGCTCACAGGCCACTGATTCCCTGCCTGCACTGCTGCAGAGATGCCTCACTGCTGAAGCAGGAAGAAAAAATTGCATAGGTTAATGTTATAGTTTGCCATTTGCTTATGAAGTTGTAGGGGTGAGCGTGGAAATGCCAGTAGGATCTGCCAACAGGCACCAGAGTGGATAGTGCTGGAGTTTCAATGCTCTGGGTGAAGCCCTGTCTGTTCCCAGCTCGCCCCTTGCCATCTTCTCTGCCCACAGATTCCATTTTCCTGGCCTGGCTGTAAAATACCTGGTGCAAACCTCAGCAAGGAACGAGGCCCATGAGGTGGTGAGTGAAGCTCTCAGATGTAGGATTTCACAGAGCAAAAGAGATTAAACACACGTTGACATATGAAAGTGAACATACCCACAGGCCATGGGATGTGTTCCCCAAACCTGAAAGGATGCTCGAGCAAGCCCAATTTTCATCATCCCTGTCTATCAGCACCCAGCCAATATACTTCACAGGGCCTATGGAGACAAGGTATTATAGAGATCATGCAGCCCAGCGAAGTACAAAGTGATTTAAAATGTTCTAATCTCATTAATCTCTTTCCTCTCCCTAAAGATGTTCAAAGCCCAGGCCAGATCCTCAGCTGGCAAGTGAAGTAGAAAAGCACTTAAATAAGACCTTAAATTTAAGCCCATGTTTGAATTCTATTTACCACAAAGTTCATTTCGAGATAAATTCGTGCTAAAACAATATTTCTAAGCAAAAAAAAAACCCCTCACTTGAGCCAGAGCCTTTGCAATATAAACAGAGCTAATCTGTAGTAGATGAGGCTTTTCTGCTTCAGGACTTTTTTCCCACTCTCCTGAGCCTCTTTCATGCAGCAAAGGGAACAGAATTTGGGGCTTTGGTGACTCAACAAACCAATTCTGCTTGGATTTTGCATATTCAACTAACTGCTGGAAGAATCACGACGTACCAGTTTGTCACCAAGATGTAACACGAACAAACCAAAAATTGCTGCAATTATTAATTGAAATCTGGTGCACTTGCTGAAAGCCCCAAAAGACCTGTTTTCTTAATCCTTTTCCTTTCCCTGCAATACCTTGGGAATTACAAGTCTGCACTGGTTTGGGGTGTTGTGAGGATTAATACATTCAGGTAAGAATTAACACATCCAGGAAGTCACGCAGTGTAAATCTGTATGGTATCATCAGCTGCAGACATCCCAATTAGAGTTTTACCATTATCCACGTTATTATCACAGGCTCCAGTTCTGATAGCCAGAACTGCATTACTTACCTGCCTGCCAGGTGCCACTCTCCAACGGAATGGGCAGGTTTCCACATGCATGATGCTTTCCCCACATCCCAACTGATGGTTATTTCTGTGTTCTGGGGGAAGCCAACACTGTGTCTATGAACTAGGTCACTATTAGACACTAGTTTTGTGGAAGTTGGACAACCTCTCACTTGGCTGCTCCTAACTTAGTCATAGCAGGAGGACAAGAGGGCACAGACTCAAGCTCTGCCAGGGGAGGGTTAGGTTGGCTATTAGGAAGAGATTTTTTCCAGAGAGAGTGCCCAGACATTGGAATGTGCTGCCCAGGGAGGTGGTGGATTCACCATCCCTGGAGGTTTTCAAGCTGAGACTGGATGTGGCACTTAGTGCCATGGTCTAGTGACCACAGTAGGGTTGGACTTGATGATCTTTGAGGTCTTTTCCAACCCAGCTGATTCTATGATTCTAACATTCCTGAGCTTCATATGTGTGAAGAAACCAGTACAATGTTTGTGCTGGTAAGTAACACTCGGGCACAGTGGTAATTGGAGGTCCTGTGTGCATGCCAAGCTCTGCATTAGTGTCATTATTGCTATTGACAGTGTAAATGGCAGCACCATAATGGGACAACAGCACCAGGGCTCGGGGAGGCAGAGGGTAAGGAGACATTAATATGTGCAGTCAACTTACATCTTGCACTCTGCAAGTGTGCTGGTATGAGTGGTTCTGACACCCTGAACATAAACCAGATGGCCCCTTTCTTACGCCATATCATGCAAAGAGAGATTTGAATTAATTCATGTAGAAATCATGACAATTCTGTTGCTGTTGGAACTCACTATAGCGGACAGGGTGGCAGGAGATTATGCTGAATTTTTAACTTATAAAATACTAGTGACAGATGTCACTGCCTGTTCTCCTTTGTTGTTTCCCGTCCTTTCTCCATCCCCTTGTGCCCTTCTGCCCCTTCTCCAGAGCTTTACCTCTGGCCTGCATTGCTTAGAAACTTATTTAAATACATTTTTGTGCAGAACTTTACACACGATGTGTCAAGAAAAAACCCACCAAACCCAAAAGTGTCTGCCTGAAACACAAAGAGTAAAGGAGATTTCATTTTTCAGCCAACTCCACCTACAGCCCTTTTTGAAATTCCATCCGAAATCAATAACATTTTCCTGGCCATGGGGATCGATGAACCATGCAAGCAGCAGTGTCTTCCACAGAGTTTGCATCCTGAGCAGGTGAGACTCAGTGGGAGACAGGAATAGCATCACCTGCACCACGAGGAGCTGTGCTGCAGAGGTAAAGCTGCTTTGCCCAGGGTTACTGTGCCGAGTCAATCTGTCTCTGCCCATCAGACATTCCTGTTTTAGGGATGCACTCACATGGACACCTGCCCAGCAAGGTGTCCCTGGGAGCAGGAGCAGCCCTTGGCCAGGGCACTGCTGGTCCAGCCAACTACGCTCCGAGCACAGCTCCGAGCACAGCCCCGCGGGGCAGCCGTGGCTGTGCCGTAACGCGGTCCCAGGCTGCTCCTGCTCCTGCCCTTCACACATGGCTCCTCATCCCACGTTTCAGCGCCTTCTCCACCGCACGTCTGCTGCCGACACACCCTTGTCAGCTCCCCCATTGTGTGGCCAGCAGCGTCTTTCAGCACATGAGCCTCAGCCAATATGGCTTAAACACATCGCTGGGGTGGGGGAACCACCACCCGTGTGTGTGTCTGCGGGGGGGCCCTTCCCGCCACGCAAAAGCACAAGTGGTTTTGTTCGGCTGGCAGAGGCCAACGGTGTTGACGCTCCCTTTCATCAGTGGGTATTAGGCCCAAATCGCTGCATCCTTGATGATGTACACGGCGCTTTCCATCTCCTGTCAGGGGCTGACAGCTCTGCCAGGCTCCTCCGGGGGTTGGCACCTGGGGCGCAGCGAAGCCTCTTGCAGTAACAGCACACACAGATTTTTTTTCCTTCCCCCCCCCTCCCCTTTTTCTTTTTTTTTTTTCCATTGGGGAACTTTCTCCTCCTCCTTCCCCTCCATCTCCCCTCCCCGAACCTGAATGAACACTTCTTTCAGTAATGGGTTTTTTCCACCTGGTTGACTTGATGAAAGGTTTATGAGTTGACATTATGTGTGAGGAGAACAAAGCGAGCGCGGGGCTGTGTGCGTGCGCGGGGGCGGGAGCGGGCGCGACAGAGCTGCTGAAAACTTTATTACAAACTAAGAGACGTTGGGAGCCATAAATCAGTCGGATGTTCTCTGCAAACCCACAGAAATCTGCCACTGCAGAACAGGCACCACACAAGGCTGGGCACCAGTAGGCTCCTGTGAGTTGCACTGGACTGTTGGGGGGAGGAGGAGGAGGAGGAGGAGGAAGAAGCTTCCTGTGTACTCATCGCTCACTGGTTCTGCTTCTCTGTGCCAGACAGGGAGCTCTGGACTCTCTGCTTCAAATCACAGAATGGTTTGTGTTGGAGGGATCTTAAAGCTCATCCCACTCCACCCCTTTGCCATGGTCAAGGACACCTTCCACAAGACCAGGTTGCTCCAAACCCCATCCAACCTGGCCTTGAAATCAGAGCTACAGACACAACAGCTCCAAAGGAGGTTTCTGGAGGCAGGAATGGATGTGTGTGCACCCAGCTCAGAGGAAAATCAGCTTTAGGCAACCAGCTGCCTTATGGACAGCTGCCCCACACCGACCCTCCTGCACTCCAGAGCTCTGTGCCAGCTCTGCCCAGGCAGCTCAGGGTTTGCTCGAGTTCTGCCTCTCCCCAGGTGAAAGGCAGCAGCTCCTATTTACCAACACAGCTGAACAACAACAGCTTGCTGGGAGTGTTTAAAGACACCGTACCTAAAACAAACAAACAAAAGGATTTCAGCTGGTATTTGTTAGGAAACCAGCGTTAACAGGCTCACAGTTATGAAAAGCACCTTTAGCAACACGAGTGAAATGATTTTACTTTGCATTACAGAGAAGGGTAGAAAGAGCTGAGCTGCTACCAGCTGAGCCTGCAAAACAACCAGGAGGTGTATTGTCACATCAGCTCACAGGCAAGACAAGGAGCTGAGACACCAACAGGGCACACAGCTCCCAAACCAGCCTGGCTCCCCTCAGCTGCCCCCACAGACACCTCCAGCAGGTCAGGGGCTGCAGCCAGGGAAGGAGAGCACATCCCCTACAGCGCCCAGGCCGCTCACTGGGAACCGTGCAGCATCCTCCGGATTTTATGCCACATTGGAGGCACTGTAGTTCATCCAGTTCTTTACAGCATCAGCCTGAGTTCTGCTCTAATTTAGCCCGGTGTTAATTAGTGCTGTCTCCATTGAGGTGAGCAGTTTCTTAGGGGAGCAGGTAACAGCTTTCCCTGACTAAGCTGAATAAATTGTTTCGCTGCGATGTGGAACACAGACCAGGTCCCACCTGGAAGCTTCTGATCCACACAGCTACTGTAGGTCACGCAATCCAACTGCTCCCAGTGCTGTTTCTCCTTAGCAATCCCACACTGTACACAAAGGCAAACACGTTTCTATTTTAAACTCTAATCCAAGGCTACTGCATGCCTTTCGGAGCGCGGATGTCCTGGAAATGTCACTGCAGAGCAGTGTGCTCAAGAGATTAGAGCCGTTCCAGTTTGCAAATGACAGAGTACAGTCACAGATGTTACTCTAGCCATGGGGTCAGACACAGTTGCTCAGGCTTAACTTGTTGAATTGCATTTGAAAAAAAAAGGAGAAAGGGCAAATGCTGAAAGATTCTGAGCAGCTGTGACTTTGCTGCTGTTTTATCCCAGACAAAGAAATTCCCCCCTTAACAACCAGTAGCCATTACAAGCTTCAGAGACATGACTTTAATGACTGAATTCTCAGGCCAAAAGTAGTTTAATATTTCCAGTCTTGTCATGTATGGACCAGTGGAAGATTTACCAACTGTTCTGTAAAGGACTCCACGTTCAAAGTAGTGGGATGAGGCTCAGAGAAGAACCAGCTCAAGGACCCAAGAGCACTGACACTTGCTGAGCCATCCAAAAGCTTCAGACTTGAGCTAAGGAAATCATGGAATCCCAGAATGGTTAGAGTGGGAATGGACCTTAAGGCTCACCTCATTCCAACCCCCTGCCATGGGCAGGGACACCTTCCACTACAGCAGGCTGCTCCAAGCCCCATCCAACCTGGACTGGAAAGGGGATGGGGCAGGGAACAAGTCAAGACCAGAGTCATGTCAATGCAGATCTGGTCAGAGATATGGAAGAACTTACACAGGATTGCCCAGTGGAGGATGCTGAGGAACACAGGCACTCACAGAGGTGGAAGCAAGCTCAGATCCATGTGCAACATCAGCCCTGGGGCCTCAGACCAAGACCTGCAAGAGGAGAGCAGCTCCAGCCAGGTGTTTGGCAGAGCTGAGCTGTGGAAAGTGCCACCTCCAGCTGGTGACACAGCACAGGTTGTGACTGAGGTTCTCAGGCAAAGAGTGATGGAACACGACCTGCTCGAACCCCAGTGCCTGGTTCTCCCGTCAGCAGTCATTTACACCCAGGCACCTCACCCAGGGAGCTCAAGCTGCAGACCAGAAGGGAATCAGGCTGTGCTACCAATATTTCCAGAGGAGCCTCATGCTACGGGGTGTGCTATTTTTACGTACCTAATTTGAGAGCTTCTGATTTGCAGGCAGTGAGAACTGAGCAGCTTTTACAGTTTTACCAAACCAGGTGCTTTTTAGATGCACCTTTAAAACCAAAATCCGTTTTAAATCACTGCTGAGAATCTTGGCTGGTGTGTAATAGTGCTTCTGGGCACTTGCTCTGCAAAGCAGCCTGAGCCCTGTCCTAGATCAGCAGGCAGTGACACGCATCCTTCACACTAATGGACTGCTCCTGGCTGTGCTGGGGGAGAGGGAGAGGGAAGGGCTGGGAACAAGTGCCGAGATGTACTGAACAAAACCCCAAAACAAAAATCAGGTGCAAGTGCAAGCTACATGCCTGGTTAATCATTTGCTCCTTTTCTGTGCTTCGTGTCTGCACTGCACTTCTGCACTCTGAGCAGTTCTGGTGCTCTGGAAAAAGCAAAGTACAGACAAGCTTCAATCTACAGCCAGCACTGACTTAGTGGGGTTTGTGCCCACCTGCTGCCCAGGGCAGGGGGAAGCCAGCACTGCTTAGGGTCTGCAGCTGCCTAAGGAAAGCCAGGGAGAGGAAGAGACATGAATTACCTGGCTCTTTACCTTTTTCTCAGCAAAAGTTTGAAGCAAGCACAAGAGCCCAGCACTGCTCTCCCACAATAACCCTGGTCAATGCGCTGAAGTTGACAGGATACTTTGGGTGGAAAAGGACAGACATTTGTTCCCTGTTCCCACTGCTGTTAGGGAACATGAGGCAGTGCTCCATTTTCTTGTTCCAGCTGAAGAAACAACACAATCATCACATCTACTTTATGGAACATCTAATGGAGCAGGGAAAGAATCAGATGGGAATGACCACAAACATGGGCACTATTTGGGACACAGGAATGTTATGGATATATGGATCAATGCGCTCTCTTTCTCCCCTCTGGAAGTTTCCCACAGAGCTGAGACCATCACAGAAGTATCCACACAGCACTGACATCTCCCTTTTTCAGTCTCAGGCCTGCAGCTCCCCTCCCTTGGTAGCCAAGGTGATCCAGCACTTAATGTTCCCAGTGAGGCCAATTGCTGCTGACTGGGGAACTGGGGGCAGGACAGTGTGGCTGAGTGTCTGTCAGCACAGGAGCTGCTCCTCCAAGGAGGTTTAGGGCTCTGGCTGGTTCTCAGAACAGGAAAGAGACATGTACAAACCCATAGCTGGGCTGTGGGTTGTGCTGGTGGTGCTTTCATCCTCCCCTTGCTTCGCTTCCACAGATGACTTTGTTCTATCAGATGTGGCTTTTAATTACGAGAGTTCTATGTGCCATTAGTGGTTTAACTGAAGGGAAATTGAACCTTATAAATAGCACCATTTTGCTATTCTCTGTTTACATTAAGCTGGATTTCCCTTTTGATATTCATTGAGGGAGACGTGGATTTGTTTGAAGATTCAGTTCAACTAGTTAAGATTTTACTGGAGGAAGGAATTCAGCCCCTGGAATTGCCACCGGCAGCATGGCAAGCAGTTGGGGAGGGAAGGAGCAAGCAGCAAGCACTGCTTGGGCAAGACAGCTGACATCAAACAGGCATTCCAACAGGGGGTTTAGCAGGCAGTAAATTATGCATGTACAAAGTCATAAAGGAAGTGGAATAATGCCTCATTGTTCTATGGGCACCTTTCATCCCGAGGGGCAGCAGTTTGCAAGGTGGAGATCTCATCACTGGGGTTGGTATTGTGTTTTGTCTTGCAGGGCTGAAGTATCATTTACCATCTCAGTCTTCAGCTAATTAAGAAATTACAGTCTGGAGAATTGTGTCAAAGAAAAACATTACTGAGAAATTAACATTTGAAAAAGTCACTCTGGATATATTCTTAGAAGGAAAACATTTTTGTCATGGGGAGAAAGTTCTATTTCCATTTGGAAATAAAAGCAGCTAGTTATAGTAAAAGGAGAGGGACACCTTTTAATTAAATTATGTGAAAAACAAACTCTTTATGTTGTAGGAAGCAGTTCATGGTCAGCTGCAGTAACTCTGGGTGTCCTGTGGGAACTTGCACAAGCTGAATTGATAAGCTGCAGCATCCAGGATGAAAAGGGGGAGGCCAATGGAATAAGACAGTATAGAAAATGCAGAGACAAGGAGAATATTGGGTAAGTCCCTAACAGAGAACTCTTCAGCTTGATCCAATGGGGAGTCAGTTCTCTGCAGTGACAAAATCCCAGGTCTTAACAGCTTATTCAAATGGAAACTACAGAGCAAAGCATTTGATCCCCAACACCTCACTGGGAACACCAAGTGCTGAGTTAGTGCTATGGAAACTGGAAGTGCAATTCTAGGGAATCTGAATTACTTCACCCCAGGATTTGGATCAAGGTAAGATGCTACAGAACCTGTTGGCTCCCAAAGCAACTCACAGTGTACGTGTCAAGTCCAAGAAGTCAAGAAGTGCTGAGCAAGGAATAGCAAGTGTTTCTCAACACTTGCTATGAGTTATAAAAACCTTGTAAGGGTGTGAAATAAAGGCTGGTGGGAGATTCTTGTCCTCAGCTTTGCTCTCTGCCTAGGCATTGCTTTCTTCCACAGGGATACATAATGTGGAAATACTTGTGTAGCCACAGGGTTTACCCAGTTCAGGAGGAACTGCACGTGTTCAATCACGTCTCAGGTGATGTGGACCCAGGAGAGGTCACTGACCCTAATGCAGAAGGGGATTTTCAGGCTCTTATCTGTCTCCTGGAAAGGTCTCCTGGCAGGGATAATGCTTCATTAGAAAGCAACTGAGGGGTTTAAGTTCATTTCTGCCCTTTGCTAGGCAGAGGCTGGTAAGGGCCCCAGCACTGCCTCAGCCTGCAGCATGCAAACTGCAATTATGGTCAAATTGGAAATGTGAGACCATGAAAACCAGGGAAGGGGCTGACTCCTTTGGGTTTGGTTAAAGTTATGCAACCACCACTAGAGAAACCTTTATCTATAGGGACTGCTGCTTGTTTGCATGGCAGCATAACCTCCCAGACACTCTGTGTGCAGAGGTTGTGCAGAAAGGAGCAGAAAATAATGGATAAAATCATCCACTACTGTCTGTTGTCCAGTTTCAGTGGTAATTAGCTTGGCTACCTCTATTGTGTTATGCAATGAAAAGCAAGAGTTGGTTATTTCTAATACTCACGAGCAGAGTTAGGTTGCAACACGAGATGAGAAGCTAAGAACTGAAGTTTAATAGAAAGCAGCAGACACAGACAAGCAGACATCCCCATCTAATGATGCTTGAAGAGCTTCTCTCCTTGAGCTGAGTGTCTGTTTGGCCCGTAGGCATCATGAACTGTATCAGTCACATTCCCTGTGCCACCCCCTGTTCATGCAGAAAGCTGCAATTACTCATATTTGACAACTCAGTCCCACAAAGCCTGTGAAGTTCAAAGCACTCCCCACCTGGTATTTCTCTTTTACAAGCAGGCAACTACAAAGTCTAACTTTGGGAATTTTTTAACCTCTCTTTCCCACACGCCCAAGTGTTCTTGTTCTTCCCTCCCTCTCCTTCCAGCTCTCATTTCACTGGGCACACACTGAGCAGACAGAGATAAATCAGATAAGGGGGATGAGACAGGAGAGATCTGTTTAGGATTGGTGCTTGGCTGTGTTTAAAAGAAGCCACACGGAATAAATTGCATCTCTGGGAGATTTTAAGTGTCCACAATATCCCACAGGTTCAAGGATGCTCACCAAGGACTGCAGTGATGCAGAGCAATGTACTCCACAGCCAGGAGCTTCAGCAGAGGCTCTGAGAGCTCCCCTTGTGCCACTGCAGTGTATAGAGATGTGTGCCTGGAGTGCCACGATTATAACAGAGAATGTTTATTCTGCCTGTAACCCAGCTGGCTGCTCTGCTGTATTTCACATCTCTGCAAGTAAATAAATGAGGGGACTCTACTTTCCCTCCACACTGCAGTGTGTATACATGAGTGTTATTTCCTCTATCAGATTCCTGTACAAAAACTGCTGTCAGGCTATTAATAATGTGGAAAAACACCTTGAAACTTGACTCAATGAGGGCACATTGCAAATGGGCTCTAATGGCTTTTATTCCTCATCTCTGTCACCTCAGATCTAATCTGCCATTTTCTCATTTTTTATCCTCTCTGGTCCCCTCAAAAATCCCTCAGCAGCTCTCCTCCCAGTGCCAGGCAGCGCAGAGGGGCCTGTGATGGGGTCAGCAGGCAGTTCTGGACAGAGAAAGGGCAGGTGGATCATGCAGAGCAAGGCAGAGCCCTGGACACACTCCTGGAGCAGAGCAGAGGTGAGTGCTGGCAGCTCTCTGCAGCTCCACGGCCTGGGAGCCAAGTGTGAGGAGCAAAGTGAGATTCTCCTGGAGGGAAGATGTTCCCACCACCACAAACCAAGAGTACAACATCCCCAGACACACATTACTTGACATTTTTTGGGCCAGTTAGGAAGTTTCCTGGAGTCTGAGAGGCCTTTTTAGCCACAAGAAAAGAATGAGCCAAGGCTGTGCCAAAAAACCAGTAACTTTCCTCTGGATAGTGAGTGACATACTTGTTTGGAGGGTTGGAGTCTGGAACTGACACTAGATCCTATTTGTTTTCTCTGTTTTGAGGCCACATCTACACCTTCTGTGCAAACAGCATAGGCACCACCAACACTTTGCAGCCTGTGTCCTTATGCTCATATCACTGACACTGAGTTCGGTGTGGTACATTTGCCTGAAGAAAACACAAAATCAAAGGCTCCTTAAATCCTTCTGCTCCGGAGCAAATGAGAGGAGGAACAAGAGAGGACTCTGCAGAGTACTATGCAGGACTTGTGAGCTGTTAAGAACTCATGGTCAGACTTTTGAAACTTGTTCAGATGCTCCAGAGTTCTTAATTAGATCTCACTACGTTTTTTAATTAGATGGCATTCCTAGGTATCTAATTACCTTTAGAACAATGGACCTCAGGTACCCAGGGGGAAAGGCATGAGGCAGCTCCTGACAAAAGCTGTTCAGTGTGTGGTTCTCAGAGAGAAGCCACAAGTCCTTTTTCCCCTCAACCACCTCGACATAACAATCTGTTTAGGAGTTCCTTCTTTTCTGTTTTATTTGGTTATGCAAACATTAATTTAAGGAATATTTCTCAAGCCTCCTGTGGGAATCCAACCCAATTTTCGGAGACAAAGCACGTGCAGAAATGACTAACATTTCTCTTTGAGGAGGGGAGGAGATTTAAGGCTTTTGACTCGAGGTTTTTTTCCCCCCTCTTTCTTCTCTCTTCTTCTAAGTATCTCTTTATTCATCACTTTAATTACCTAATCGTAAATTTCTTTAGGGGGTTACTTAGAAGGAAAATTAGCATCAAAGCTTGGCAGTAAATTCAGGGGCTTTTGGAGCAGGTCCAAGCTGTTTCACCTGTGATTAATTAGATGATTTTTTTCCCTAAGTGCCAGAGGGCTGCTGAGGTCTTTAAGCAGTTACATGACTGCTGGCAGCTCAGGAATTATGATTGATGCATTAGTCTGGCATTTAGGACTTCTGCTTCTCTTTGGTGGTTGCCTGGGTAAGTGAGAGCACAAGACCAGCTACAGTGGTGGAAACAAAAGGCTCATTGCTGGCAAGACCAGTCTGTGCTCTCACAGAGGAGTGAGGGAACTGGGAACATTTGCTTCCCCAGCGCTGACAGAGTATTCAACAGGGCTGAGATGAGAGAAAGGGAGAAATAAATGTTTGCTACTGAGATTATGATCTACAGAGCCACAACACCAAGTCAGAGCAGTACTTATTTTCTTTAAAGCTTTCTTTAAGGTATGGGCTAAGAATGAAAAAGAGGAAAACACAACTAAAGCTTCAACCTCAACCCTGGAAACCTGTAAAAAAAGGACTTAAAAAATACATTTTCACAAAAATCGATATTCCTTTCCCCTTGCCCCAAAGTAAAAAAAGGACTTAAAAAATACATTTCTTTTTCACAAAACCCGATATTCCTTTCCCCTTGCCCCAACGGGCAAAGAATGAATCTCAGTGGGGTTGGGTTTGGTTTTATTCGCAGCTTAGAACCTTATTAGAACCTTACAGGAGAACCAAATTCCAAGGCACAGGGACTGATCTGGCTCCTTCTGGCTGGAGACAAAACTCCTGTTGTGGTCAAATTAAAAAGGCCAACCCCAAACCCCCAAGTTCTCCCTTAAAGCTTTAGCAGAAGTTAGAGGCATCAGCCAGCTCTAATTGTTATTCCCATGCAGCTCCCACCCATGCTGGGATAGAGGAGCTGGGAAAACTTGTGGAGAGAACAAGCCCAGTGGGCTGTGTCTACACTTTCATGGCTCCAGCCACATCTGTTTTCTGGGAAATGGAGATGCTTCAGTCGCTAATACTTGTTAGCTGGCACATGTGTACTACAGACGAAGTGTCAGAAGCATTAATGATGCACTTCCAGATTGCTCAATCCAGTGAGCTCACCTAATCCTCTGCACACAGAGCAGCAATCAGCAGGGACACAGCTCCAGCCCCCCAAAACGGGCCACGGGAGGAACAGTGGGGACAGGACTGTGGCAGGTCAGGAGAGTCAGCCGAAGGAGGTGGATAGGAAAGCAGGGAAAAGCCTTTCCAGGAGCAGGAAGAGGCTGCAGAGCTCACTGCCACTTAATGGCTGAGAGAGAGCTCCTTCTGTTCTGGCATCGATTTAAACCATCAGGTGTTGGGAGCTTTTCTCAGCAGAGTAAAAGCATCTTTCAAGCAAGACATGTGCTTTGCAGGAAACTGTGTGTGCTCTCCAAAGCTGCTCCTGCTTGTCCTGCATCCTCCCTGCCCAGTGCTCTCAGGACCATGGCATGTCCCTTGCCCCAGGAGCAGCTCCTCGCCCTGCTAGGAAGCAGTTCATCTCCATGGGAAGTTCCTGGGCTCACAGAATAATGACACTTCTAGTTTTTGTCACTGCCCAGCCTGCCTCATCCAACATTTCTAGGGCCTGGATTCTCCTCAGGTCTCATTGATGATGTGTCAGTCCCACCTGCAGTGGCTGCACCACAGACCCAGCTCTGCTCTCAGCAGTGACAGCCCTCACTGCTCATCTGTTGGATTAGATCTGATTGCAGACAAGGGAGAGGGAGGGAGGAAACAGCCCTGGGTGTGTATATCCATCTACAGATCCATCTCCTGGTGCGCTCCTTGTAGAGCCTGTGTTAAACTGTGTGTGCTGCCCTTACCAACGCTCAGATCCAGGTGGATGTGTGTGTTAGGGTAAGTGCTTTAGCATGTCTGAGTCTCTGCAGAGTCCACCCACCCCTGCATGCATCTGTGGAGAGGTTTCTGGCTCCATTTGGCATGTACCAGCCTGAAAGAACAGGACAGGCAGGTGACCCACTGGGTGATCTCAGGTAACTCACTCTCCTGTTTGAAAGGATGGTGCTACCTGCCTGGGGCTGTAAAGAGGCTGCTCAGTGTACAACAAGTGGAAAAACAATTCATCAGGGTGTACTCCATGAAGAGTATTTGAGTCACCTCTGGAAGAAACTAGTAAATCTCTAAACAGACTGGAGAGGGAATGATCGCATAACAGGAGCTGAGATCTGAGAGTGGAGATGCACAATGGCCTGGTGGGAAGCTGCTAAGGGAACCAGGAGAGCTGGGACTGATTTCATCTTTTCCCCAATCTCATCCATGCTTTTGGGCAACTGCAATTCCTCTGCTTCCCTCACAACTCCCTTTTTGCATGCACCACCTAAGCTCACAAGGGTCAGGGACTGCTTCTGCTTTATCTGACAGAACGAGTGTTAAAGTTTGGTCACAACTGCTAAAAAGAAAAACCTTCTGATATGAGTCATCACCCATACATAGGGTGACCTTAGCAGCCTAGAATGGGTGCAGATCACTGAACCACAGTGCAGAGGTCTTGTCCCACACTGTGCTTTTCACTGCAGGAGCTGAATTTGTGGCCCAAACAATGCACAAGGTGCTGTTGCTGAAGATTCAAAGGTGGCAGCTTCAGAGAGCGAGTTTGCACGCACCCACACACAGACTCTCTCCTACACCTTTGCTTTTCACAGCTTGTGACAACAGAGATTATTCCTTGCTGGAAGAATGTGGCATTGTTGACACTAAAAAAAAAGCAAAACAGGCCTTTGCTTTGCTTGAACAGCACAGGCTCTCTTGATCAGCTGTCTGAGGTGCCTCAGCTGTACAAAGCATTTAAACCTGTCTAACATCAAAAAGTAAGGTAAGACAAGTCACTTTGATGCTCCAGAGCACATGCCTAACATGATTATTGCAGCATCCTCCTGGTGATAATAGAATTATGCAAAGGAGGCCTTGACCCATTAATGCTTTTACCTTTCTTAGGATTTCTCTCCCTCTTCCCTCCTTCCTTCCCAGCAGAACTGCTTGCTCAGACACAGCAGCCGAACAAAGGGTGCAAGAGAGCTGCTCACCCACTTGGAGAAGTTACCAGTACACAGGTTTTGGCCTTTCTTGTAGTTTTCTTGATAAAAAAATGCCCTAAACATGCACAAGACCTGCTTAATATCAGCACACAGAGGTCTAGACTTGTGTAGTTATTTAAAAGCACTAGACAATAAGGAAGAAAAAGGGATGTCACCCCCTCTGTGCCCTGCTCAGGCTGAATTACAGCTGAAGATAAAGGAAGGTTCAGAGGATGACAATATAGAAACATTGCAGTATGAGGATCCTTTGTAGCCAAAGGGCTGCAAAACCTCCCCAGGCTCTTCCTTCCAACTTTTCACTCTCCTGTGTGTAACTAACATGTGGTAAAGACTGACCTGAGACACTGTTCCTGAAGCTTGGTTGGCCAGAGGGTGAACAGGATCCAGTGCACAAATTCTTATCTAAGTTTGTGTATACAGTGGGTGATTTTAGGCCAAAAAACTCCCACCAAGAGATCAGCTGACTGCCTTGGCTCCAGTTCAGGTCTGCAAAGGGCTGGCAAGGGGGATGCATGCTTCCTATGTGTTCTGTTTGCTCTAAGCATGGTTCACTGAGTCCTACTTGCAATCTGTCCTGAATTGAAAATGTATGATTAGTTTGTTCCAGGAAAGATGAGTCCAACACATTAAGGCTCAGACCTAAATCCAAACTCCAAACTTCCCAAGCACAGATATGTTTCCATCTGGAGTCTTCGTCCAAGGTTTTCTCTTGCATCTTACTCATGTTGTTTGAGTGGAGTTCCTAAATGTCCCATCCTAAATCAGTACCTAGTTCTCATTATCTAAATTGACAAGCATGTTATTCTACTCCCTGTGTGCAGCAAGCAGTGTTAGGATACAGTTAAATTCCTCACCCAGCTCGTTGTAGAGCTGGTACCAGAGCCAGTCACTTGGCTCTTACTCTCAGTGCTCTATCTTACTGCTCAAGAGGAAAAGTGCAAGCCCAGATCCAACCATTCCCCTAGGCAGGAAAGCTTCTGGAATATGTACTTGAAACAAAGCCTTTCTTTCCCCCTTTCCCTGTCTGAAACAGAAAAAGGACCGAGACCTTTTTCTTGAGCTTCGAGAATCTGTTAATTGGCTCCCCAGTAAAATTACAGCGACTTGGCTGCCTGATAATGATTGTAAATGACAGGGACTATCAGGTTTACCTTGTGATGTCCCTGGGGAGCTTGCAGTTAGTTTAGTCTGAACTCTGCGTCAGCTGTTTGGGTTCCTTTCTTCTCGGCATGTGGTATCTGGACTCAAGCTGCAGCCTTTCAAACCTAATTAGTGTTAGGGGAAGGAGAGAGAGAGAGAGAAAATACCAAACACCATCACTCTCTTCCCCCAACTGACTTTGTAATGTGCAGGCAGGGCCTGATTTACGGTACATGTTCATGGGGATTTTGGGGGGGGGGGTTTGCTTCTTTTCATGCTTATCCATCCAACATCTGCAGCTCGAGCTGCAAGGAAACTGAATTTCAGTGTGTTGGAGTTTCTGTGCTTTGAGAAGATCAGTTGTTGCAGTGTCGACTGGAACAACCCAGAACAGCAGATCCATGAGCAGCACAGAATCATAGAATTTAGGGGTTGGAATGGACCTTACAGATCATCCAGTCCCAACCCCTGCCCTGGGCAGGGACACCTCCTCACTAGATCAGGTTGCTCAAGGCTCATCCAGCCTGGATTGAACACCACCAGGGTTGGGGCAGCCACCACGTCCCTGGGCAACCTGGGACAGTGTCTCACAACTCCTACAGTAAGAAACCTCTTTTCTCACATCCAACCTAGACTTTCCCTCCTTCAATTTGAACCCATTGCCCCTTGTCCTGTCACTGCAGTTCCTAACACAGAGTCCCTCTCTGGCTCCTTGTAGCCCGTTCAGATACTGAACAGTTGCCCTGAGGTCTCCACACAACCTTCTCTTCACCAGGCTGAACAGCCCCAACTTCCTCCCCGTCTTCATAATCATCTTCAAACAACTTCCAGGTTAAGCAACCACAGGCCTGAACCAGCAGTAGTACATGAGATTTTTCTTTGCAATGACAGATTGCATGTGTAGAGCTCTTTGGGGTGATGAGACAATATACAGAGGGTTTGATTTTACCCAGGAATGGGATACACATATTTCAAAGAAAGCTAATTAGTCTCTGGAATTGCTGCTGAAAGATATGATCAATCTTTTGATTGCTCAAAATGTTTAAATCAAGACTAAATGTCTCTCTAGGAGATCTGAAGTTGCACAATCACTGAAACCTTGAAATGGAAAGAATCAGTGAGTAGAACAGGTTAGATGAGAAGATTCTCTCAGTCTGGAAAGTCTCTGAAATCCCTGCCCTGAGCAGCATTACCAACTTCACACTCCAGCAGCTCCCTAATGCTGCAGGCTCACTTGTACTGATAAATCACATCTCCAGCTAACAGAAGGGATTCTCATACCAGCACCAGTAAGCACCATGCTCAGACCACACACCAGTTTGCCTCGGTGTCCTCAGCTGCCTACAGAACGTCCAAAGCCAATGCAAAAATAAGTAGCTTAGGACTCCTATAACAGATGCCAAACCTCAAACTCACAACCACTATCTTCTGATGTAAGGTGCAGTCTGAGATTAGGTACACTTGTCTATTCTTGTAGGGACTGGACTGTTCCACTAGGCAGTGGAAGTCCATCAGGACTCTTCCATCTGTACTCATAGTTGACATACTGTTTTGAAAGAAACCCCAGAGTGGTTCAAATTCAGATCTAAGCCAAAAAAGGGCCTAAAGTGCCACTTTCTCTTTTTGTTTCATCTAAAATTGTTTCCTCTGCCTTCAGTGCATCAAAGACCTTCCTT
>NW_008656869.1:9847-20240 GCF_000695815.1 Acanthisitta chloris | reverse complement strand
CACAGAGCCACTCTGTGGAATTTGTCACCTGCATTGCCTGAGCACAGGCACCAAACCAGCCCCAGGAGAATGGTGCTCCTAAATCCACGCTGAACCCAAATCCGCTTACCAACATCTGACCACATTGTCAGGCAAAGGGAATAATGCTGTTAGAGTAATTCCCAGTCTTTTAAAGTCAGGAGCTATAGTCCAGGGTGATCCAGGAGTGATACAGCTGCAGGGGAATCTGCACTTTACATATTTAACAGAAGCGTGCTGAGCTCTTTAACATATCATTGCTGTAGTTTTTGACATCAAAAGGATTGCATTTCCATACTTGGATGAATTAATAGGATTTGCATGTCACCCTCATTCTGTACTTTCTTTGCTGAGTTACACTGCAGGAATTTGAAAGGGGGGGAAGCTGCAGAGGTGTGCTGGTGTGTGTGTGTCCTCGGGAAATAACACACAGCTTCAGGAGGGGTTTGAAGCTGACTTTAAAGGAGCAACATTTCTGGAACGTGCCCAGGAGATGTTTCCTTCTTTGCTCGTTGATGTTCGGTTCCAGCTCCAGACAAGCAGATTTCCTGGGAACATCTCTGCACACAAAGGCAGCGCCAGGAGCCTTCTCTCATCACCAAGCAGTTGCCCAGTGCCACGGACTCTGTCTTGCTACTGAGCTTTTAAAACTGGTCCTGGAGAGCTCAGGAAGGCACGGCTGGATCAGGAGGGGAATCCAGGCCTCATGAGAGTACCTGAGCCCTAAAGATTGTGCTCGTGGAACTGTTTCCAACCCACTGAGACCCCCCGAGTCATGCTGGAGCAAATGGCAGCTCTGCTCTGGGTTCCAAGGGGTAACACTTCGCTTACAGACCACAATCTGCCATCCAAATTCTGCTGCTGCTCTCCTTTCAAGCTACACCAGCACTGCTGCTCAGGGTGTCTTGGGAGATTTGAACAGATCTCCCCAGTGACAGCAAAGGCAGGTGTCACTGGACTGCTGAAGGCTCCCTCCCTGCTTTCCTCTCCGGATCACACACCTTTTCCCTGACACTGCACTTGTAAGCACTGTTGTATTTCTCTCCATCCTCACTGTCTGTAAGGACTGACTGGACCCACCCCAAGGTGCCCCTCTCCTCTGAAGCAGAGCTGAGTGCTGATCATTCCTGGCCAGACTTGGAATCTTACGCCTGAGTGAAATTTTATCCTTTAAGACAGGTCATGCTATGTCTTGAGTTACTTCTACACTTGACACTAGCAGTCATTAATTACCATCTGGCTGATTGACATATCAGTGAGTAGCAGCAATATAATACTTTCCCTAACACTGAAGCCTTCTCAGAAAAGCCTAACTGGACTTGACACACTCATTTTGGACTGCTTATCCCTTGGAGAGGCTTGTTTTGTGTTTATCCAATTGCTGTAAAACTGCCACCCAAGCACTATCCCCTTGGACATGAGCTGAGAGCAAGAGCTGTGAACTCCTCTGCAGTGTGGGGAATGGGGGAAGGGGAAGAAAGGCCCTTTCAGAGAGGAGAGGAGGCAGTGTGGGGAATGCCAGCTGAGGAGCTGAACTGCTCTTTCACTGCCAAAATCCTGGCTGAACTCCACCAGAGTGTGACCCACATGTGTGTCCCCACCGACAGCTTCACTCAGTTTTGACAGCAGCTTGAAATGACTGTGTCACCAGGGTGGCACTGCCACGTTCCCTCTCTTCTCACAGTTTTGGTTTAAGGCATCAGATTATAATTAATTTACCCACTTTGAAAAAGAAAGGAATAATCTAATTTCTTCCCCTCTTTTTCCTGACTTAACAGAAATGCAATTACTACTTCTATTGGCTTAAACTGGTGTCACAAGCTCCTTTCCACAGCTGTCCTGCTGTTACAGGGATCTTCACTAGTTTCCCATCTTGTTCTTGCTGGCTGAGGGAGTCTTGCAGAATCTCCTTGCTCTGAAAGTGATTCCTCCTTAGCATTCTTCCCTGTTTTCAGGGAACTACCCAAGTACCCCCAGGCAGAAGGCTCCTGCTGTGTTCCTGAACACGCTGGGTGAGCCCTGGCACTCCAGCACTACCAGTGATGCTGCCGCTGAATGACAACAGCACAGCAGGAGACTGAGAGGAATTGAGATCAGGAGCCCATATCTTCCCATTAAAAAATAGAGAGCGAGCACGACTAACTCCATGAGCAATGACTGATTTCTCTTGTGTCCCCTTGGGTCAGGAAGCATTTCAGTGCATCATTTTTAAAGATGACTAAAAGTAGCCAGAATCACAATACTATTAATGACTGCTGTTGTCTTGCAGTGTTGGTGCCATCCTTCAGCCATGCATTCCCAACACAGATATTTCACCCACCCTGGATCTGAGAGTTGGCCCTGTCTCTGGCATTAATCAGTGTGACTCCACTCACTAACCTATGCAGTCTGGCTGTGAAAAGCTTGGGCTGCAGCCACAACCAGGGGCCCACTCTCCTCCTATTCTCTTTCTCCTTTACATATCTGCAGGATTCCTATTTCTTTACAGATGACTTTGCTATTTCTCTCCCAGATCTCTGGCTGCTTATGGCAAGGTTTCTTGGATTCTAATCCATTGTTTCTGAGAAATAACCATTCATGACATGCCTCTGAGCCACTGATCATCTCACAAATTCAGAAGGTGCTTGACACGTTGAACCATGCTCAGCTTGGTGGATCCCACGCTGAGCTTGGCAATTAATGGTCTTGCATCAGCCTGATTAATTGTGAAACTCCAACTGACCTCAGTGGTGATGAGATTTCAGCGAAGCTACAAAGGGGCTGAGCTTCTCTTGTGAGCAGTTTAGAGCAGCAGCAGTGCCAGCAGTGTGTGCTGTACCCCTGGCTGTGGTGACCAGCCCTGGTCCACACTCTGTGTGCTGGGAAATAATAACTAACTGCCTGGATTGAGCAAAGCACTTACGACTTCAGGCACGTGAGCTTTACCCCCCTCGGCTGGTTCCTAGAGATGGGCACAGCAGTGAACATTTGTCTAGATCAAGGTCTAGCAGAGGGACTTGCAGAAAGCTTATTCAATCACAGGAAAGCTCCAGCTGTTTCTGTTTAGCTGTTTGGTGCTTCCAGGTTTTAAATCCCTGGCGGTGCATTGCTTCCTAGCCCATCCCTGTAAATCTGAACATACTTCTCTGCTGTTCAGGACATCCATGTGCTAAGGGCTGGGCTCAATTTGTTCTTTTGTCAGAGATCTGACAGGACTAAAATCCAAGTCGTGTCAACAGATTGCAGATGTTTCCTTCTGCTGACACCCCACATCCTGGGAGAGCTCACAGGGGTGCAATCCCTGGCTGAAGGTGTCAGCTCCACTGCACAGTGTCTGCTCAGAGGGGCTGAGAACTCCTGTTCTGCTGTGGGATGAGCACTGGGCATTCAACCTCTCCCTGTGCCTTTAAAAGTCATCAGGGAGAGGAAAGCACGGCCAAAGGGCAGGTGAGATTTCATCTGAGCAGAGCTGCCTTTGGGGCTGCCTTTCTCCACTGAAAATAGGAGTAAAGCAGGCAAACACTCCTTTGATTTACCTGCCTCAGTGAGGTATGGCAGGACAGGTGGGATGAGGGACCAGCACTCAGATCTCTTGGGATCTGCTAGACAAAACCCCAAGGACATCATGTTTCTCCTGAAGGGATGCTTCACATGTTTGCTACACAGCGAGACCTTTGTAACACTTTGTTATATTTATTCTCCTGATAAACCATCCTGACTCCTTCAAAGGCAGTGAATTAACATCTGAGTCAAACCTTTTAATGTTCCTTGGACATGTAGTACTTGTCGCTTTGTGCCTGTGAATGCTAAAAAGGGCCTGGGGTAAATAAATAATGCAACATGCACATTGCTTCTGTGGAATTTGTTCCCAAAGAATAACTTACTCAGCTCTGTGGTGATGGGGATCCTTTTATAACACGGCTGTGATTGATTCCCCAATGCTCTTGCTCTGAAAACAGCATCTGTAGAAACAGTCAGTGACAACACGAGGGGAGAGGGAAGTTAGCAGCAGCAGAAAAGAAAGACAAGACACAAACCAAGGCACAATGGCTCAGCCTGACAAATGCAGCAAATCTCTTACCTATGCCTAAAAATGTCATTGTCATGCAAAACTCCCAAAGCCTTTCCTATATTTAGAAAGTTTCTTGCCTTGGTTTGCTTTTCCAAGGCTCACTTGATTCACTCGGAGCTTCATAGGATTAAAAAAGAAAAGCTCTCCTGGGAGCTGCTTATTGACATCATAACTAAGATGTAATTCCCCTCGGTGGAGCAGCAGTGCTGGATCCAGTGCTGGTTGGCACAAAGTCCTCCCCGAGCCAATTCTGAGGGAGGGGGAAGTGTTCTTCTTCCCCTCCAGGGATGCTCCACCTGAGCAGATGGGACATGTGCTGTAGGAATTAAGACAAAAGCAAACACCATAATGTTTTAAATACTGACCACCAAGAGGACTTAAAAGAGAAATCCAGAAGTTCCTAGGAGCATGTGTCCTATTTCCTCCCAATTCTCACCACTCAGCTGATTTACTCCCAGTTTGAAGTCTGGTTTTTTTGTGGTTTGATCACATCCAATCCTGTCTCCCTTACCATTATGTCTAAATTTGGGCCTTGCTACCTGGCACAGCATCTTGGGACCTGAGTGTTAATACCACTAGTATTGCACAGGATACTATTGAGTCAAAGAGATGGAATTGAAACTCCACTAAAGATTTTGCTAGAAATGGCATTTCTTCCAGTTCAGGCACTGTAGGATGGATCCTCTCTGCTTGGAGGAGCATGTGAGCATTGGAGATCAGAGACCTAAGGGTGTCCTAGATGGGCTGTGGCTCTAATCAGCCTTCTCTGAGGTTAGCCAATGGACTGCCAAAGTCCTTGTTAGCCATGTCAGGCATCACAGTCCCTCAAAACAGCAGCAAAATTCCTTCCCAAGTCGAACAAGGCATCTCTGGATGAGTGCTGGTGGCAGCAGCTGAATGCCTGGGATGAATCATTGCCTTATTGTACCTTCCATGGGCTGTACCAGTGGATTTGAGTCTCTGATCATTGCCTGGATACCTTTTCCTTATGTCAATATTTTTGCTGTGAAACAGTACACAGCTTTCTACCTGAAACTTCACAAACTGGCAGGGTACTATTACAAAAGATTACTTAATTGCAGATTACTACTGTACATTTGAATTTCAGTATCTTATTAAGCTGTCAGCCTTAATTACCATTATATGTTTAGATTATGCCATAGATTATTTAGTTCTGTACCTAGGTTTGCCAACCTGTTTGCTTTGTGACATGACAGGGTGATAATTACAGCATTACTGGAAAACCTAAATTTTTCCATGGGAAAGATTAGAAGCCCTTGGCATCAGCACTGACCCCAGCAAATGCTCATTCTTGCAAGTGTAAGTAATGTTTACCTCCATGTGGGTCTGATTCTCTCAGACCTGTCTAATTCTCTGCCCTGTGAGGAAGGTGATTGCAGAACAGGCCTGAGTTTGTCGGGTGTGAAACGCTCACAGTGCAATCCAAACCCACCAGAAATGTGTTGGGTTTGGGCTTTGTTACAAACTCCAAACAGACTGTGCTGCTATAACACTCACCAGAGCATCAGATTGTTCTGGGAACTCGGGGCCTTCCATCCAAAGAGCTGTTTTCCATTAGGGTTAGGATGCAAAAGGCAAACTCCAGCTGGGGATGAGGAAGGGTTTGGATGGGTAGGGTCACTGGATATCTAGCCAAGTCATTGCTGTCCCATTAGCAATGGCAACTACTGAACTAGAGAGGTTGTTTTCACACTGACTTGAAGAAGGGAAACCTCTGCCTTAGCCTTATTTTGCTAATATCTCTTTATTCATTGATGATGATAATCCTGTAACTGAACACTGCTTTTCTGCCTGCAGAAAACACTGCAAACCTGAGGAATAGCCTTATCTGAGTAGCCAAAGGTTTATTAGACTGGAATTGTAGACAGCTTATGCAGCGACAATTCCTTATCAGCTGAGCTAGGCAAGAGGTGCCTTATACATATGCAAAGTGAAATACCTAAAGTGGATAAACCAGGGTCGGTTTAGAAACACAGCATTTTGTCAACTAGAGGAAGACAATGCTGTTAGAGTAAATGGGGAAAGAATCTCTCTCTAGTCTGAAAAATAACTGATCACAGTAATGGGTAATAACAAGAATCATTTGCATTTGTGTGTTGCTGCCACTGAACAGATTTAAACCTCCAAGATCCATTTTTCTGATGCAACTCACCACGTGCCCATCTCGCCCAGGGGAAAGAGGGCAAATATACACCTGTGGATTAAAGAAAAGGACTGAGAATGCAGGTGGTGATGGTTCTGATGGTGATACACCTGTCAAATTTCCCAACCAGCCGTGCCTCAGCTTACCCAACGGATCACACCTATGGCACTGCAGGTCCCTGGGGTGGTCTGCTGGAAGGGGACACAACAAGCCCAAAGCTTCCACCTCAGAGAGCAACAGCTGAGTCTGAACTATGCCAGGCAGCTGGGGAAGGGTTTGATGAACAGATGCTCACATCTCCATTTTCCATACACCTTGTAGTTCAGAGCTCTGCACTCCAGGTAAGACAGTCTGAGTGATAAAACACAAATCACTGGAGGGGAGTAGGACAGTGATGGATAGGGTGAAAAACCCTTTCTGCTCTGAGTCTCTCTTCTATATATAGGCACAAAGATGCAGTAGAGGTATAAAGGTACAGTATCTGTATCTGTCACTGTAGGTGGAGATACATAAATTATGTGTGCAAAAGTACATAGTATTTACTTCCTCTCCAGATACAATCAGAAGAGTTCCATACATCTCTATATTTACGTAGCAATAAATACATTAGATAAAAGTAATCTATTCAAGTCACAATTACCTCTTACTCACAGATACCTTGTAATGGATTTGTCTTCCGTTCTGATTGCGTTCGCTGTATATTGATATTATTTTGTCTAGTTATTATTAAAAAACCCCTGTCTCTGCCTCATTCTAATCTTTTCCTTGGCACAGCCATTGTTTTAAAAGCCTAGAATGATAATAAAGTATGGGGAAAACACTTAGGAGAGCCATCCATTTCTCAGCCCGTCTTCACTTAATTAATACTCCACGTTCTCCAGAGGAGGACAAATCTCAGCTCCTTCGCCAAATTAAGGAAGGAAGAGATGCAATAAATATTCTGCTGGGCTGAAGTAGATTTTTGCTTCCATTGCAGTTCTGAGCTCCAGCTCTGTTTGTCTGGGAACGGAGCACCTCCCTACCAAGCCTCGAGGGAAAGACATTGTTTTTCTCTTTGGGAAGGGTGGAAGAGGCCTCCACTCCCTCGTGCTTTGGCAAACAACCCAGCAGTTACCAGCCCTGGTTCCCATGTACCCTCCAGCCACGGTCTCCTCACTGGAAGACTTGAGGTTTCACTCAGACTTCGCAGGAGGAACTGGCATGTTTCTAGGAGCAATGCTGGCTTATCACTCCTGCCTTCAGTTCACTTCTGCCTGGTCCTTGCAACTCTAGTGTAAACCAGAATTCTGCTAAACCAGCTACGAGGTTTATTTCAGGTTTTGCTCTTCAGTTAGAGACTTAAACCATTGCTTAGCTGTGTAACATCTATCGGTTGGGTAGGATGAGACTATATATACAAAGAAGCATCTCCCCTTTAAAGGATTTGGATTCCAAGTATCCTACAGCAGTGAAAAATTCCTCTGTGTTGGCTTAGAACATCAGAAATGTGGAAGAAGACAACAATACCAGTGTAGTGCCAGGAGCTGAGTAACAACTTTGGCCTGCTGTTTTTTCTTGGCTAATTCTCTGCAATGTTCACTCCTTGGCAGTTTTATTTCCCAAAGAGAAAGCAGGGACTTTGTCAGGGAGAAGTTTCCTGATGAGAGATTAGAATCATAACCAAATTAAATGATTGTCTCTAACTAATTAGATTAGTTTAAATTGAATAATGAAACCTTTAGCTGTATTTAATGTAACATGCCTGAAGTCCAACGATTAGTCTGCTGAATGGAGCTAAACAATTAAAAACACAATCTATTTTATAGCTTATTTTATAGGAACAATTGGAAAAACTATTACTGCTGAAATCTGCAGAGGAAATGCACAATTATGAGCCCAAGAGGAGCAGTTGGTGCAGTGAATGTGCAGCAGGGACAGGTGAGCCATCCTGAAGGCACTATGGAAGGACTTGGGCCTCACTTCCAGCCAGGGGCCAAGAAGCTGGACAGATCTGGCATGAAAATAAAACCAATTTAATAACATATTCCTCATGTAAAAGTCAGGGGATCTTATTCTGACGTGTTTTCACACCCTGTGTTTCACATGGACATCAAGGAGAAACTCCCGTCCCATCCATCCATCCTGGCTTCCCAACAGAATGAAATGCTGGAATGTTACGACAAATCCCATGGGAGTGTATTTGCACCTTTAAGCACCCAGACAACATTAAAAATGTAGCTTTCAGACACCCAAAGCACAGTCTGGGACTTTGTCAAGCACCCAACTCACTCCCAAAAACGCATCGTAGACTCCCAGGCCTTCGAGGACTTGCCTGAACCAGAAATGAGGTTGCAAAAGAAGATGCTGCAGGAACATGCAGTGCCAAAGCCATTATACACCAGTTTCCTTTGTGGACATTCCTCATCCTCACACAGAGCTCCCTGCACAGCCTAGCTCAGCCATACAAAAACACTCAGCACACAACAGAAGTGGCACATGGGGAGTTGGGACACACCAGCAGTTGGAAGCTTTTCCCTCGTGTAAACCCGCCTGAAAGATCTTTTCAAAACATTACCCTTGAATACCCAGAGCTGAGCTCCCAGTCCTATTGGGATATTTGCCCATTTGTAATGACTAATCCTGTTTTGGAGGTTGCTGGGCAATAGGGTCCTTTTATTTGCTTGGAAGGAAGCTGCAGCATTTCAAGCAGCATGAATTCCAGCCTGCTACAAGTCTCCCAGCTGGCAGAACAGCTTGAACATTCTGTATTTTTGATGAAATCTTTGATCACCTCATTGCAAGATCTGGTTGCCTACTCTCAGCTCTCTGGCAGCTCTGAGCACAACCTGCCATTTCTAGATGGAATTTGTTCTTTTACGGATTAGACGCATTAAATAAATAAACCAAACTGTCTCAAAGATATCCTGATCAATAATGTCACGGGCACAGGGGGTTGGGAACACAGCACACAATATTCCAGAGCGAGACAGATGTCAGTCAGACCTTCCTTTGTCCACCTGCTGAGACCTCTCCTGAGGGAAGCTGCTTGCCCTGTTCTAGTTGAACAAGGAAGGAATTACTGATCTCTCGTTACCTTGGAGATCTTTCTGTTCCCATAGTTGAACAAGGAAGGAATTACTGATCCCTCATTACCTTGGAGATCTTTCTGTTCCCGGGTTACCACCTAAATTACAAGGAAATTTGGCCATGGAATGAGCCTTCAGTTTCCACCACTGCAACAGAGTCTCTGTGAGACCCTGGTCAAGACACCTGATCACTCACTGGAAATGGGGGCAGTGGCAAACCTCAGTCCCTCCCCTCCAGAGCAAGGTCTGTGTCTTTGCATGAGATCAGAGTTTGGAATTGGCTAAGGGAACATTGCTAAACAAACAGCAGTGAAGTAGAGAGTGCTCTGCCCTCCACCCAGCTCAATGCATTGACCTCCAGCTTATTCCTAGGAGAACAAGGAGGAAGACACATGAGGACCCCAAAAGCAAACACCCCTCACCTACCAGAAGAGCCTCCTGCAGTGCTGTGTCTTTGCATGAGATCAGAGTTTGGAATTGGCTAAGGGAACATTGCTAAACAAACAGCAGTGAAGTAGAGAGTGCTCTGCCCTCCACCCAGCTCAATGCATTGACCTCCAGCTTATTCCTAGGAGAACAAGGAGGAAGACACATGAGGACCCCAAAAGCAAACACCCCTCACCTACCAGAAGAGCCTCCTGCAGTGGAGCAGCATCACTGGAACATTCTTTTTTTGATGACTCTGCTGTTCTCTCCTTGGCCATCAAACCCCTCAACAGAGAGAGAAGCTGCTTAGCTCAGAAGAACCTCTCAGCAGTGGCAGCTGCAGTTCACCCAAGTTGAGATCACAGCTGCTGCTGAGGTGCCCTCCTTATCTACATCACAGCTTTCATGTCTCATAGTAGCAAGGAAAAATGAGGATGTATGAGTCACATATTAACCACGCCAGGATGGGGGAAAAGGGTTATGTGGTGGAGGAATTCCTTTGTCAATGTCAGCTGAGACAAACATAAGGAAAAATATACTGCAAAGTGTTTCCTTGAATTATTGCATTAGTTGTGATGTTTATAGCTGTTTGGACTCGGTCCCGAGGATTATTTTAAATAATGAGCTCTTCAGTGGGGACCTTCATTGAAGCAATGTTTGTATAAACAC
>NW_008656869.1:7779-9817 GCF_000695815.1 Acanthisitta chloris | reverse complement strand
TCCCCCTTGTCTTTGGGGACTTTAAATTATGTCTGTGTTGCAGGATATTCTCTGAGGCAAATTTCAGCTTCGTTGCTGTGACCATAGGAGCAGTTCAGAAGCAGCAACAAGACCATGTGAAACAAAGGCCACTCAAACAGATGCTGCTCTGAACACCAAACTGTTTGAAAGGACTGATGCAGAACCGAGTTCTTGGGGAAGCCATGTGGTGGCCAAAGCCACAGCACCTGTCCCTGCTGCTCTCTTCTGCCACCTGCACAGTTCCTGGGAAAGTTTCCTGGGCAAACAGCACATTGTGTGAAGCAGCTTGTGGAAGAGCTTCGAGCCACCCACCCTTGAGCACAAAGAAAGGTAATTTTGCATCTCTGACAAGCAGCAGGGAGAGGCTTTGAATTAGCTCTCCTCAACTTAGCAAGTGTTTACAAACCTCTCTAAATCTCTGCAGTGTCTCTGCTCCCTGTGCTAACCACAAGCCATCGCCTCCCTGAGCCACACGTCTCCTCCTCAGATGACGAATCCTCAGGCCACCGATTCGATGGTATTTTGGCAAGTTGGAGACTGTCTTCTCACGAGTTCCCTTGCTTGACTCAGATTTACCAATCAATCAATGCATGTATCTCGATCACAATAAAGCCATCATCTCTATACACAACCTGTCAGAAATGACAACTCCTCATTCTAATATTATGGGAAATATATACGCCTTGGAGGAAACACCTGTTGGATCCCTAAAGTGGGAGATAGAGGGGAAAGACAGCAGGAAACTCACTTCATAAGGCATCACCCTGCCAAAGCCAGGCACGCTCTGATTTAACAGCCATTCTCTAGTTAAAGGTTTCTTCTGCCACAGACTCTGCAAATTGCATTTCTTTTTTGCCTGTTTCCACGGCCATGACCTAATACAAACCAGTCACTCATGTTTCCATGAATCAAAGTAGATAATGTAGCTCTCAGCTACGCTAAAAGATGGTCAGACACATCCAAGATGTTTCAAACTTCATTTGAGGACTAACATAAGTGATTAACAGTTGTCTATAGCATTAGGAGGCAGGAGTGGAAGTCCTTTTATCAAATTGTTAGCTGCCAACAACTTCCCGCTGACAAGCTCTCTTGAAATTCTTCATAATGCCTCTGCAGAGCCCTAAAGCTCTGCTGAATCCCTCTCCTGCAGTCTTCCAACGTCAGCTCCTCCACTCCTCGTCGCGAGCAAACGTGGCTGCAATGAGTCTCAGTGTCACAAGGACACATCGGGGTCTGTGGGACTTGGCTCCCTTCTGTGCTCCAGCTATAGAATAGCAGCAAATCCTCAGGAATCAGAGCTTATTTCTGTGTCCTGAATTTTGCCCAGAGAGGGATAAAGGGGTGGAAGTCTACTCAAAAAGCCTTTTGGAACAAGCAAGGCCTGGAAGAGCTGCACCACTGGTGTCCACAAACCTACACAGAGGAGAAATCCACAGAGGGAAAACACCTGTGGGTACCTGTGTGACACGGCCAGGCTGCTCCAGCAGCCAGGCCTGGAAAGCCTCATCCCACCAGCAGAACCCCTGAAGTCCTTCCCCTGCCGTGGGGATGATCTAACACTTGGCATTTGTGCTGTTTGGTTCTCATCCCATTTGGGAATCCTCTTATTGTTCTTTGACTGGCTCCCAGATCTGCACATATGTTAACCTTTTCCTTTGGGGAGGAGTGGAGTTTCACACACACAATGCACATTGTCTGTGCCTCTGAAGGCACCACAAAGCCCTTTCCTCACTCCCAGGCCAGCGCTGTGAGGATATGGTGCTTGTCTGGACTTGGCTTATTCATCATCCTGGATTATATCATCTTATTGTTCTTTGACTGGCTCCCAGATCTGCACATATGTTAACCTTTTCCTTTGGGGAGGAGTGGAGTTTCACACACACAATGCACATTGTCTGTGCCTCTGAAGGCACCACAAAGCCCTTTCCTCACTCCCAGGCCAGCGCTGTGAGGATATGGTGCTTGTCTGGACTTGGCTTATTCATCATCCTGGATTATATCACTGCAAATGCATCAA
>NW_008656869.1:0-7762 GCF_000695815.1 Acanthisitta chloris | reverse complement strand
GAGGAACTCTGAGGCTTAATTACTTGACACAGAGGTATTACGTGTCGTTGCAAAATATTATAATTCAGAGTATTCCAGCCAATAATTAACAAATACATCAGGCAACAAGTAAAACCAATCTCAGAAACGAGTAGTTAAAATTTCCTTAATTACATCCACTGAACCAAATCTGCCCCTAAGCAATGCACATGTAATCCCAGTGAAGTCAGTGTGGTTGTAGAGAAAACACTAAAATAAAAATAGTCTGTAGTTATCATCCCTATTGCAGCAATACTTACAGTCCCCCACTAAGTTTAGGGACTCCAGCTTTGGTTAGAGTTGTCAACAGGAATAATAAAGGTAAACTAAGTTGTACTGAGGGAAGAGCCTGGAAAAAGCCATGTGGCACTGGGACTTACACAGCACATAAATAGAAAGGCTGAATCCCCCTGTAATAAGTGTTTGATACCACATTTTCAAGATTCCCAAGTAACAGGACTCCAGGTGGTGATGCCTTAAGAAGGATTCCTGATATTTGACTCCACCTGGAATACTGCACGCAGTTCTGGTGTCCTCAGCATCAGAAGGACATGGAACTGGTGGAGCAAGTCCAGAGGAGGCCAAAAGGTTGCTAAGAGCACTGGAGCATCTCCCTGTGAGGACAGGCTGAGGGAGTTGGGGCTGTTCAGCCTGGAGAAGAGAAGGTTGTGTGGAGGCCTCAGAGCAACTTTTCAATCTCTGAAGGGCCTACAAGGAGCCAGAGAGGGACTCTGTGTTAGGAACTGCAGTGACAGGACAAGGGGTAATGGGTTCAAATGGAAGGAGGGAAAGTCTAGGTCGGATGTGAGAAAATAGCTTTTCCCTGTGAGGGTGGTGAGACACTGGCACAGGTTCTGTATCCAACCTCCACCCCAAACCACCTCCCTCAGCTCACACTCTCCTATACAAGGACATGTTCCACCATGGATATAGACCAGATGTAACAACTCCAACCCTTTTGCAGAGGAATACAGCCTGGCTATCCTGGAGAAGCAGGATACTCCTTCTGCACACATCTCCCGTGTCAGAGCCATGAGCCATTGTTTCTGACAGAAAACAACAGCTCATTACTCATAACATCCCTCATGAGATCTTCGCAGATGTCTCCCCTCCCTTCCAAAGTCACAGGTGGGCTGGATAAAGTGCAGCTTCTCCTCCTCAGCACAACCAGGTGCATGTGCATCCTTCTGCTCTTCCCCTGCTCCTTGGGCTGGGCACAGGTTGCAATTCCAAAACTAAAGCCAGATCCTGCTACCCACACACAGAACAGAGGCTGCTTTGATTCCAGGAAGGCTGTTCCGAGAGGCAGACAGCAGACAGCTTGAGGAAGGGTGGCGAAATTCAGCTCCTAATTATTAGATTAAAACCTTGAAACAGTTGTCATGTAAGAAGGGACAAAGTAGAATTTGGCAAACAGGGAGGGAAAAAAACAAGCCTTCTCATAATGATAAAAAATCCCTGAAGACAACCTTGTCATTTTTGAGAGCATCTCAACAGTTCCCTGCTTTTATTTTTTTGGTCACTGCTTATCAAAATTTGCATGGCTAGTTAGTGGGTTAATTTAATTATGAGCAGCATTTATGAACAACCTGATGGGGGATCTGCAGAGGGCAATAGAATCTGCTCTTGACTGATGAAATTGCACACACTTGCACATCTGGAAGCCGTCATGGGACGGATTGCTGTCTTGTAAATGCGTGTTGAGTGTTACAATATTTTACTAAGCACTCCCAATCTGTCAAGGTTTACAGGAGAGCAGAGACTGGGAACATTTGGGATCATTTGTGGCTTAGAGCCATTAGCTACTTCCACCCACTTATTGTGACATTATTAATAGCAAAATAATCTAAAGAGCAGAACTTGCCTTACTCAAGACCTTAGATAATAGCAGTGATTTGGATCTGCAGACTGAGCCCAGCCCTGATGTCTCAGGTCACAAAGGTGGCACATGGTGACACAAGAAATCACCAGAGGAGAAAAGTGATGCTTCCCATCCCTTACTAACTGCTCTGCTCAACAACTCAAGTGAACTGGCTAAAAACCAATGTCATTGTGCTTCCTTGACATCTGGGGGTGCTTGTGAGCACCAGATTGGCACTGCCAAGAATAAGGAACATCCTAAATTCTCCTGGCAGAGACCAGAATGTCCAGTTAGGACTCAAATCATGTAAAAGTCCAGTTCTAACCTGGTACACAGGAATGGATTTCACACCATGAAAAGGAGATCAGGACTTGGCCTGTGAGAGAAACTTTGCATCAATTTCTTCACCTTCTGGAGCCATGGCTCAATGAAAGGATTTGGAAGACTTTGAAGCTCCATGGAGCTTTTGGCTTCTTGTTAAGCCATTGCGTGTCTGTTTAATTTAAATCCCCATCCAATCATTAAATATGGGTGTTTTTTTTTTAATGGGCCATTATGATGTGATTTATGACATTGGTGTAATTGTCAGAATTACTGTGGGTAATTAAAACCTGAAACGTGTGGTGCCAGAGGCTTCAGCCCCTCTCAGCACCCTCATTAAAAATCAGGAGCTGACCAAATTATAAATAGACTGGTTTGCACAAGTTCACAGGGAAAGCTAATTATGAAACTTATCCTTATGCACTCAGAACTCACACCATCAGTCATGCAAATTCTTTAAGTGATTATGCTATTGTATAACGTGGAATCGGATTAGTGCGTACAGGTGGGTGCAACTCCAGGTACAATGTGCAGTACAACTGTTCTTTGCATGCTGAATGTGAAGCCCTGAAACTCTTATGCAAGCTTGATGATAGATATGGGACAAGGGCCTGGAGGAGAGAGAGGTGGTGTATTTTCACATGAAATGAGAGAAAAAGGACTGAGGAATATGGGGAGAGGCTCTCTGATCTACAGTGGGAAGGCTCAGAGAAACAAGAGAGGCATGTGAACACAAGGGAAGGAGCTTCAGAGTGCAGCTGGAATAAACTCTGGATTAGCTGACTAAACTCGTCAGGAATGGCTAACATCACAGAGGCTTTGGGTGCCAAGTGCAGGAGTGTGATACGAACATAAGGCAAGAAAATACTCTACACAGAAGGACAGCAAGGGCTGAGAGATTTTCTTTCTGCTATTCTATATTTCTTCCTGTCCAGAAGGGAAGGAAAGACAAAATGAATAACTGGAGGCCTATATGCAAAATTCAACCAAAACTGAATCAAGAGGTAAATCCCTGATGGGAGAAGAGTCCTGTTAGAGGTATCAGGAACATCTCCCTCTGGTGACCTAGAGCCCAAATGGACTGTGCTTCTGATTACTGTGAGGCTTCAAACAGATGAATGAACCTCCTCTCTCAGTGCCAGTAAAGAGACTTGGGCTACATGCAAAGCAACACTGCAGCCTGAATAAAACAAGTCTGTGCAGGTTTCCCCCCTGGAAGCTGCTTTTCTGTGTCAGGAATCCACTAAAATATCTGCTCCGTCACAAGGACTTGTTTGTGTCATTGGTTGTGCAGGATTCAGTGAAGATGAGACCTCAGTGTTCCCCTAACAAGGTCTAGCTAGTCTGCATGGACACAGCCACTTATTGGGGTGCTTACAGACCCATTATCCCAACAGCCATGCTCCAAAAGTAAGGATGACCTGTATTCTGTGTCCCTGTACAAGATCCTGGGGCTGGAGATCTGAAGAGAGAAAGCCTGGGAGAAAGGATGCATGGATGATGTCTCTCACCTGAATGTTTTTCACTCAGATAAACCCAATTAATTGCATGTGTATTAATCAGATAAACCATCACTCCATCCAGCCTGTCACCCTGTCTGATGAGTAGGCCTCAAAAATACACAGCAAGGACAATGGGACTTCCCATCCCAACGAAATGTGGAGTGCAAAATATTATCACCTCTTCCCAGATGATTTCCTGACTAACATTGGTTCATAAACTTCCAGAGTCCAAAATATCTGTTCCTCTGCCTCCTTACACTTCCCAAACTCCAGAAATGCTATTTGTGCAGCTCAGGAGGGACTTTTTTTAGCATTCCACCCCTGAAATGTCTGAGGTACGTACAGGCATCCACACTTGTCCGTGTTTCTACAAACCCTCTGAGGTTTGGCTGTCACTGAACGCCCCTTCCACATCTCGCTCCCATTCTAGCAACAAAAGCAGAGCTGAAGGAACATGAAACTTGTCTAAGTTGAGAGGGTTTTGCTATGCCAACAGACTGCTGAGCTCTCCCCAGAGCCCCCACCCTGCAGCTCAGAGCCCAGGTAGTGATCAAAAGCACAATGTGCTGCTGACAAAAGGGATCTCGCTGGCTGGAACAACACTTTCTGCACCTCTATCTATCTCCTTTTTCTTGAGAACACAGTTTTACACTTGTCCTTCATACAAATAACCCGAGGGTGGGAATTATTCAGAAGGCTCGTGTTTGACACCCCATCTGTTCACTTCTGACAGCGATATATAATGTAAGGCTATAAAAACTTGAAAAATAATGCAACATAAAAAGGGATTGACTCGGCTCCAAGAGGCCATAAACGGTAACAAATACCATTGTATGATTTATTTCATGCTGTAATCTTTACAGTAAGTCATCTTTCAGACATTTCCTTGTGACAGGTTTTAATAATATTAATGCCCAGAGCAATCCAAATCATCGCCAATAGACATATTTATCAAGCTGCCAATCCAAGTAAATGAAATTCTATAAGCAATAATGTAACATGTTTAAAGGAAGCTAATAAAACAAGTCAGGAGAGAAATATTACTGCAAAGTATGCTCTCTCTAATCCAGCCCTGGATTTTATACAGCCAAAATGCAAATCTTTCCCTCCATGATTTATTGCTCCAAAAATACCAGTGACCTTTTCAGGAGCTCTTGCACAGCCCTTTCCACACATTCATCCAGGCTGTGGTGCCTCCTGCCAGATGAGCTGAGCTGGAGTGCTCAGCACTGCTGCCTTGCTCTGCCCTACCTTTGCATTGGGGAGTGATGGGCAGCATCAAAGAGGAGGATCTTAAATCTTTAAGATTTATTAAAGGCTGACAAGCCTTAACACAGGCTTGGCAACTCAGCAGGTATTTATGAGCAATTATCCAAGCACTAGATAAGTTTCAATTAACAGGGAGCTAAAACCTGGTCCTTTAACCTGGTTTCCCTTTTAATCTAATTCAGTTCCTACTAATCCATTGCTTGGCTGAAGTGGCTCTACAGCAGGGCCAAAGGGAAGGAGCCGTGGCAGAGCTGTGTACACACGGAGTCTTGCTCACAAACACTCTTTTATGCCTCACTAGAAACTTAGCAGTAATGAAAAACAAGAGTCACCAATTCAGCAAAACATACACCATTAAATTTGTTACGCCTTAGGCAAGATTGTGTGGAAAAGCCATGACTAGTAAAGCAAGTGTATCGATGCAAGGGCTCAGCAGTGCAGGAGGAATCCTAACAGGCCTTTATGTATGCACTTCTGCAGGAGTTTTATAGGTCTGAGGGATTTTTGTACTGATTTGTGATGACTTCTTTTTTATTGACGCTAATTAAGTTCTTCTCCTGGATATAAAGATCTGCTCATTGTCAGTGGGGGAAACAAAAGGAGAAAGGAAGGAATGGATGAGGCTCAACACATGCAATGTGATGGGAAGGATCTTTCAGTGGCCTTGGACACCAGCAATATTGGCAAGACCTGAACCAAGTGCATTTTGAGTCAGTTTGGGAAGTGTAAGGAGGCAGAGGAACAGATATTTTGGACTCTGGAAGTTTATGAACCAATGTTAGTCAGGAAATCATCTGGGAAGAGGTGATAATATTTTGCACTCCACGTTTTGTTGGGATGGGAAGTCCCATTGTCCTTGCTGTGTATTTTTGAGGCCTACTCATCAGACAGGGTGACAGGCTAGATGGAGAGATGGTTTATCTGATTAATACACATGCAATTAATTGGGTTTATCTGAGTGAAAAACATTCAGGTGAGAGACATCATCCATAGGTCAGGCCTATTTCTTTCCCACTACACCTTATGGAGTTCCCCCAAACTATGGTTTGATCACATTTTTCATTGATTAGCCCACACTCAACTCCTATCTCAATCTCACACACAAATTCCTGGTCAGAACGAAACACTGGAATTTAAGAATTTAGCTGGTTAAGTGTCCCAATAACCACAGATATGTTCAAAGAATCCAGCAAAGGGGTAGGAGGGTAAGTGACTGGGTAATTTGAAAGGCACTGAGCGCTGGCCATATCCCTGCTGGATGGCCAGAGAAGCCTGGAGATGAGAGTTGCATTACAACCTCTGCCTTCCCTGGCTCAGGGTGCAGTTTGCCATCCCAAATCAAACAGAGCAGAGATCAGAACCTGGAGCTCTCCTTGGTCACTGCCCTAATGTGGAAGCAGAAGGTCGGTGTGAGCTTTTCTATTTGCAGAGCATCCCAGGTGGCAAACCTGACCTTAATCTGAAAATGGACAATTGCACCCAATTCTATGGGATTCCAGTTCTTTGGGATGACTTAGAGAACTCGAATGTTACGAAGAATCAGCCCCAAGGAGTTGTGTTTCACACTGGGAGATTTCCTCTGTGACTTTGAAGTCCTCCTTTCACCCTTCCCTACTCCTTTTGCCTTCCCACCTTTGTCTGCTTTTTCTCTTTCCACTGAGAGCTCTTGGAGACAGAAACTGCCTTTCCCCATGCACATCCACAGCATCCACCTAATGGCATCCCAGTCCTAGTAGAAGCCTCGAGGCAGAGCTATAATACAAATAATAAATACTGCAACTAATAATAACAGCACAATAAAACATCCTCCCTGGGGAAGTGCTGCAAGGCCAGTCCCTGGTGTCACCTAAAGCTAAGCACCACAAAACACACCTGTGTGACTGGGTAAAGCAGAGAGTCTTTAGGATGTGGTGATGAGGGAGAATATTGATGGGGGTAGGAGCAATTATTTATCTGCGTATTTGGCTATTTCTTTAGGGGAATTAAAAATATCTCTTAGTACCATTTTGGTTCCTCACTGCTAAGCAGTACTAGGGCTCTGAGGGGAAATAAATAAATAAATAAGAAATATATAATCCCCAAGGTGTAATCCCAGAGTATGGAAACTCACTTCACTTAAATACCTCCCTCTGGCATAATTGACTTTTCATGTGCATGTTAATAATGATATTTCAGCAGGTTGTGAGGGCTTGTTCTTCTCCCCCCACCTGCTTTGGTAAATTATGTGATGGAGCACGAGGAGGGGGAGAGACACATTATAAATCTAATTATGTTTTCGTTTATATTTAACAAGTCAGCACAATCTGGAGGTTTGTGTGTGTGTGTGTTTACTGTGCAGACCCGATATTCACAGCTGACCTAATCAGTTGTAGGACAGCAGCACCGAGCAGCACTTTATTGCCCCAGCACTGTGTGTGCTGGGGACAGCTGGGAAGATGCAGAGCTCTCTGGAGAACACCTCGGAGTCCTCACCACGCTGACATTTGCCTTTGCTGCTGAAGCACACGATGAGGCTTTGGAGGGAGGGGAGCATTTATTTATGAGGCCTTTTCAGTTCTACAGCGTCTGCAAATTGCTCACAAGCAGAAACGAGGTGAAAAACAGGAATCTGTGCACTGCTCTTCCCCTGCTGGGGTCCTGTTTGCTCCCTGCAGACCCTGGTGGGACACTGTTTGCCAGCATGTCCTGCCACCCTGTCCAGTGGATGCTTTGGAGGAGTGGGACAGTTGCTGTGACTGACAGTTCAGTGTCAGCCCATGATGAGAGTTCAGCATGAGCTGCAGTGTGAGCT
>NW_008656868.1:2408-6598 GCF_000695815.1 Acanthisitta chloris | reverse complement strand
CTGCAAGCTTTCCCTGTTCAGCCAGGCCAGCTGCCTTCCCTGTCTGCTCGCCTTACGACACACTGGGGCAACTGCTTCTGCGCCTTCAGTACTTCCTTCTTGAAGTATGACCATCCCTCTTGGACCTCTTTGTTTCCAAGGGCTGTTTCCCCAGGTACACTTTGAACCAGACTTTTGAGCAGGTCAAAGTCTGCTCTTCGGAAGTCCATGGTAGAGGTTTTATTGATAGCTCTTCTTGCATCCCTGCATATCAAGAACTCTATAATTTCATGGTCACTGTGCCCCAAATGGCCTCCAACCACCACATCTCCCACCAATCCTTCCCTCTTTGCGTATAGCAGGTCTAGCGGGGCCCCACCCCTGGTAGGCTGTTCTACCAGCTGAAGTAGGAAATTATCCTCTATGCACTCGAGAAACCTCCTAGGCTGCCTTTTCTCTGCTGTATTAAATTTCCAGCAGACATCCGGTAGGTTAAAGTCACCCACAAGAACAAGAACTGGTGATTTAGAGACATCTGCCAGCTGCCTGTAGAGTAAATCATCACCCTCATCATCCTGATTGGGTGGTCTGTAACAGACTCCCACCAAGATGGTAGCCTTATTGGCCTTCCCCCCAATTCTGACCCACAGGCACTCAACCTTGCTGTTACTGACCTCAAGCTCTACAGAAACTAGAGACTCTCTGACATACAGAGCCACCCCTCCTACCTTGCCTATCCCTTCTGAAGAGCTTGTAACCATCCATGGCAGCACTCCAGGCATGACAGTCATCCCACCATGTTTCTGTGATGGTGACTACATCATAGCTTTCCTGCTGCACGATGGCCTCCAGCTCCTCATGTTTGCTACCTATACTGCGTGCATTAGTGTACATGCTCTTTCTCTGGGATGATGATTTAGCTCCTAACTCTGACTTCCCACCCTGAGGCTCATCTCTAGGAAGCCTGGTTTCCAGCTCTTCCTCCTTCATGAAATGAAATTAAGCTTTTCTGTCTGGGAAATACAGTTCATGTACTTTGGCACTCAAATTTGAGTTCAGGAGTGGAACTAATCATAATAACTTTGGAAATATCTTGCTAATTATACATTTTCCCCTGAGAAAGAAAATACATGACATTCTACTAAACTTGACTTTTGGAGTGACAAGAATTGGATAAATATTTCTGATTATGCCTAATGTCCCAATTTAACAGTTTAATATAACACAATTAGAAAGTACTTTTTATACAAAGCTATTTCTGATAAACTGTTTGTTCGCCAATGTCTGGGATTAGTTCTTAGTTCTTATAGGCCTAACTGTGACAACTGGAATTTGTCACACTACTATGACCTTGTCTTCTAAGAAGTGAATCTTAAAATCAGAATGGTTTGCATTGGAAGGGACCTTAAAGATCATCTAGTTCCCACTCCCCCACAATGAGCAGAGACATCTCCAAATAGACCAGTTTGCTAAAAAGCCCCACTCAACCTGGCCCTAAACACTTCTAGGCATGGGCATCTACAGCTTCTCTGGACAACCTGCTCCAGTGCCTCAACACCTTCCCAGTAAAGAATTTCTTCCTGGTATTTAATCTAAATCTACCCTTCTTCATCTTAAAGTCATTACCCTTGTCTTACCACTATATGCCCTTGTGAATAGTCCCTCTCCAGCAATCCTATACACCCCCTTCAGGTACTGGAAGGGGCTCTAAGGTCTCCCTAGACCCTTCTCTTCTCCAGGCTGAACAACCCCAACTCTGTCAGCCTGCCTCCTAGGAGAGGTGGCCCAGACTTCTCATCATCTTTGTCACTCTCCTCTGGACATGCTTCAACAGGTCCACATCCTACTTATGCTGGGGTCTCCAAAACTGAACACAGCACTCCAGTGGGGTCTCAGTGAGAGATACGGTGGGCTTTCTGGGCTGTGAGTTTGCATTGCCAAGACGTGTTTAGCTTCTTAGCCACCAACACTCTGCAAGTCCTTCTCCCTAGGGCCGCTCTCAGTCCATTTTCTGTCCTGTCTGAATTGGTACTTGGAATTGTCTCGACCCAGCTGCAGGACCTTGCACTTGGCCTTGTTAAACTTCATGAGGTTCATACATGCCCACCTCTCAAGACTGTCCAGGTCCTTCTGGATGGCATCACTTCCCTCCTTCCCTGTGGTATTGATCACAACACAGGGCTTGATGTTGTAAGCAAGCTTGCGAAGGGTATGCTCAATCCCACTGTCCATGGTGCTGACAAAGATGTTAAACAACATCAGTCCCAATACCATCCCTTGAGAAACACTGCCCATCACTGCTCTCCACTTGGATATTGTGCTACTGACTGCAAATCTTTAACTGCAACCATCCAGCCCATTCCTTATTCACCAAGTGGACAATCCACAAATCCATGCCTTTCCAGTTTAGAGATACCTATGTTATGCAGGACAGTGTTAAATGCCTTCCACAAGTCCAGGTAGATGATGATAGCTGCTCTTCTCTTATTTTCCCTTTATTTCTTTAAATGAATACTATTTAGGCTTGAACATTTCTTTAACTAAATAAGATTAGTAGTTTAATATAAAGAACAGCTACCTCTGTTGTACTTAGTTTCAAGAAATTATATGGCATAGCTGATATTCAGATAACTATCTTACTTATATATAGTTTGAGCTTTTATTAATACATGTTGCTCTGACAGAATGGAACACCTTCCATGATTGAATACTGGCTCAGACAAGTGCTTTTAGATGATAGATGGGGTCTTGCATTCATTTGCAACCAATTTAAACTTTTAACTCCTTTAATACAGCTAAGACGGTTTTTACCTGTAAAATCATACTGCAGGGTGCACTTCCACTTAGATACACAGATTCTCAATTCTTGTAATTAAGCATTTATATTAAAGGTGAGCACCTTAGAAAAGTACCACAATTTTATGGGACTGTTTTTCTACAATAGTAATGGATACAGGTTCAAAATTATTACACCATTAGCCATATAGAACTGTGGGTGTGTAAGCTAGCTAAAACTTAACTAAACAAAACCCTGTTACTATAATGGAGCCATTGTTTGATAACAAGTAGTTAGGGTTGCCAAACTGTAGGATGTACTATGTTTTTGTTCAAAATTTTATTCCCTGTTGTTTTTTTCATCCTCCCGATCCTTGTCACTCCGTTGTTCTTACGCTGATCTTTTTCTCTGTTGTTGCCTGGGGGTTTTTTTATTGATTTGTTTCCTGGATTTATTACATATTCAGTTTATCTTAGACTAAATTCAAAAGAAAAATATATATGCATGTATATGAATATTATTTTTTCAGAATGATTATCAATGACTGATTGGTCATCTGTTATTCCCCAGATTGCTTATCTTGTTATCTATTTTGCTAAGATAATGCTCTTACTCCTACACTTTTAGAAGCCTGACACTCAAGGCTGAAACCACATGACTTGTCCAGGACTCAGTTCATAAATCATCTGCTGTTCTTTCCATCTCCCATATTTCAAAATGAAATCCACCACACCTGTGAAGCTGTGTCTGTATTTTCAGCACTGGATCATTGGGGACTGCTGCCAGTGATGCCACATCTTTGTTAAAAAAACGTAGCCTTCTTGATTACAATTTCTTTATTTGCACAGCATTTCAGCCATGTGGTGTTGAACTGACACTGTAATTCTTAATGATGATGAACCAGATGTTCAGTTCAGAGATGTATAGTGGTTAATACAACATGTACATAATTTGGGCTCAATATGTAAAACCTATAAGCAAATGCAGAAGCTACCACTTCCTTCTGCAGTTAGTATTTCTTTAAAAATTCTTTTCAGAGTACTTTGGTACTTGACTTGGATTTGGCTTTGCAAAATATGAGCTCTATTTTGCTGTTTCTTTAGGATCAGTACCTCTCAGGTTTCTTTTGTGCTGGCATACAATGTAACTGGTATTGATATCTGTTATGTAAAGTAACTGCGATGTAACTAACTGCTGTTTCCTGATCGAGCCTTATTTCTTTAAAAATTCTTTTCAGAGTACTTTGGTACTTGACTTGGATTTGGCTTTGCAAAATATGAGCTCTATTTTGCTGTTTCTTTAGGATCAGTACCTCTCAGGTTTCTTTTGTGCTGGCATACAATGTAACTGGTATTGATATCTGTTATGTAAAGTAACTGCGATGTAACTAACTGCTGTTTCCTGATCGAGCCTTTTTAAAGGTTGTTACTTCTTT
>NW_008656868.1:263-2387 GCF_000695815.1 Acanthisitta chloris | reverse complement strand
CAACTGGTGACCTTTCATTGAGCGTGATATTCTTGGGATCTGCAATACTTGCATTGCATCAACTCAGTGTGATCTCTTCTCTCTTATTAGAAACCAGAATCAAATGTATGCAATGGAAGAAATAATATGAAAAAACAATATGAAAACACAAGAAATATGATCTTGCAGAAATGTCATTTATACAATATACCAATCTGTGGAGTATATTTAATAGGGATTCTAAGGCCTCCTATAACTTGCATTCTACAAGAGTGCTTTTGTATTAAAACCCATAGGATTTATGAACAAAGTAAGATAACTTTAGCTGGCTCATATGACACTTAGCTTTACAAGCAATACTAATTAAATCAATATGGGTATTAGAAGTCATACTTTTAAATAATTTTTGCTTTAAAATAACTTTTTCAAGTAATAGATATAAGAATTACTAATAATGCTGGATCATGAACTATGTCATTCTTTTAATTTTGTCAAAAAGAAAGAAGATACAACAGAATTAGCAGGGTGCATTTTAAATCATACGGTGGGCTAACTTGTATTTGAGTTAAATTTAAAAGTAACCTTATTATTAAAACATCCTTTTTTTTCAGTTGCGTTTCAACACTTGGTCTATCGGTTTGACGTGTTACCGCTAGATGTCACTGTAGTTGAACCCTCCCACCGGTTTTCTATCAGTTTTGTGCTGCCTTCCGCCACTGGATGGCATCTTTCAATTGATTTCAGGTACAACGCTTTTTAATGAGCTGATTTACACAAAGCAGATTATTTTAATGCTTCATTTAATGCTACGGTGCCTCTAAGAGCCTGTGTTCTGTTTGCAGACAACAACTAATAAGGATGTCTGAAATGGAGATTTTAGATGAAGTGTTTTAGATGGTAGGTTTCTTTTTTAGATTCAGTAAAGATTTCAAGAATAAGTTCTGAGTTTCCAAACAAACTCAGAAGAGGTCAGAATTTTACCTGTTCTGCTTTATTTTTACTAGCTCATAAACAAACTGTGAAGTACAATAGAAGAATAGCACTGCTGTTGAGACAGAGGTTCCAGTCAGTGACTTGAACTTAATATTTGAATTCTCTGTGAAAGTCTATTCCCTGCTTTTTTTTCAGAATTTTTTGCTCCCCAGTTGTTCTGCAACTGCTCTACTATTCTGCCATAAAGGGCTATATTTAAAATCAGGGATTTAAAAAGATAGTCTTAGCCTTCCTGAATTCTCCTGCTTTCTAAGAGTTTTAAGGAAATTGTAATGATCTAAGCCATATTTTAACTCCTTCTGAAAACCTTTAGGTAGCGTGAATTCCCATCCACTGTACAGGTTAAGAAAGCATAAGTATTTTTAAAACAATCTGACAATGGAAAGATGAATCATGGGAAATTCGTAAATAAAAATGAACACTTCAGTTTTCATTAAGAGAAATCATTTAAGAGCTCACTCTGAAAAGAGAAAAAAAAGTAATCTGGATCAACCCATTCTGCAAGGTGTTATGATTCAAGATCAGAAAAATAGCTTTATTCTATCAACTTCTTTACAAAAGAGCTTTCTTTCATTTACTAGCATGTTGTTTGATGTGCCTCATACAGGACTGCAGCCCATCAGTTTCTTTATGAATCCAGCGTGTTGCCATACTGAATCATGCTCTAGAAAGCAGTGGAGGTAAGGAGCTTTCAGGCAGCCTTTACTGTTCTGCCATTTTGTCATGCACTAATTCATAACAAGACACCCTGAGTGTATTCTATCAAATTTGATTTTATCATGTTCAAACATGTTTGCTGTTATAACCTTGAATCATTTCTTCATCTTGGTTGTAAAGTCCCTTGTGAGCACTGTAAATGACAGGTGCTGCTGTATTAAAACAGAATCAAAAATGCTTTTGCTAAACAAATAGGACACATTTTTAATGCAATCTGTGATTTACAGAGATCCAGCTGTCACTGTAATGTAAGTTATGTGAGAATGATTATTTACTGTTTTCTGGTGCCTTTTAGAGGAACAAGTCTGAAGGAGAAAAAAAATGGAAAAAATCTGAAGGAGGAAAAAATTTTCAGAGGAAAAAATTGAGAAACTAGGGAATTAATTTTCTCTTTAAAATATGCAGAGAGGAAAGTGTATCATTTGCATTAGTCTT
>NW_008656868.1:0-227 GCF_000695815.1 Acanthisitta chloris | reverse complement strand
GTGATAACATGATTGTAAAAGAACCAAAGCAAGCCATGCTCAGAAACTGATTGGGGCTTATTTATTCAAGTAGGTTCTATACCATATATCAGATGGTCTTTTTCAAAAGAAATAAATATTTTTCTCAGATGAGTATCTTAATAGGTAATTATCTTGCTACATTAGTAGAGTTTCTCGGTTTAATGACTTACTCTTTTAAATTCACTGAACACATCTTTATATATATA
>NW_008656867.1:42562-55366 GCF_000695815.1 Acanthisitta chloris | reverse complement strand
CCGGGGCTCTCACCGCCGGCAGCCACGTCTCTTGTCAGCGCTCCGGCCGCGGGCTGTGCGTGAGAAACGCTCTGCTGTACACACGGTGGCTCTGCTCCGGAGCTGTGTGTATTGATGTATGTCTCCTTGACTCAAAATATCAATTTCGGAGCTTTCTGTTCATGAATATGTCTGACTTCAACATGGTTTGATATATATTAAGAGTATTTGTATAGCTGGCTTAAGCCTCCTTTCAAACTTTTATCCTACTTACAAACTTCTGTATTTTTACTAAGACTCAATCAGGCACACTTGAATTTGGCAGAGTCCCGTGGAGACAGCGCTGTGAATACAGTGGTGGCCACCTGTTTTAATTAACAGAAACAGTAATTAAGCGTTTGTATTACTGATTTGGCTGGTTTACCACCCTTTGCAGAGCATGTAAAAGGATAAGTAGACTCTGATGTTTGCAGATGAATTGTTCTTGCCATTGGCATCTCATTTGCAAAGAAACAAACCTGCATGTACCTGATGTTGGCATTTATTGTTGTTTATGACTCGTAAATGAGCCTTTGACTCCATTATTGCCACTAACACACTTACTTGCTTGTCCATTTCTGTGCTCTTGCTAATACTTTGCATTCTCATGGCAGCTGGTGAGTGCTCCAGAGCAGGCAGTGATGAGGAAGCATTGGATGACTGGGAAGAAATTAGCAGTGAGGAAGCTGAAAATAACTCATTATGTAATGCTGCTTTCCAGTGTAAGCAGTGTCTGCCACATGAATGCTGTGATCACAAGCAGCAAGAAGCCTCTTGTCCCCAGGATGCTCTAGAAAGCTTTTTGGTTTCATCTTCACACAATCACTGAATGAATTTTTGCTCTTTGTTGTAGGATTATAGAAATCCCAACATCTCTTGATATTTGAATATAAAACACAACACCAAACCAGGCCAGAGTTCAGTGCTTGAACCTGGAGTGAAACTGTCAGTCTTTTTCTGCATGTTTGAGTCACCGGCCTCGCAGGATGCTGGTTTCTGCCACACAACATCTGCTCCTTTTTCGACCAAAACTACCTGCTTCCATGTGTTAGATACATTGTCATTAGCTGGAAAGTTACAAGTGTTGCTATTGCATCCAGACAGTTCAGAGCAATATTCCTAAGGAATTAGATACAGCTTCTCGCTTGACTGCACCAGTGAAAGAGCAAGTGTAATACAGAATACATCCTGTTTTGAGGATTAAAAATAGAGAGCTGTTCCTACCTGTGACAAATACTAAACCCAGAAGTATTTAATCAGACTGGTATTTAATTATTTCATATTACTCTGTCAAATTGGCATATCTGTAGTTATAAATTTAGTGTGAAACTCTTGTACTGTCAGATTCTGCAGCAGGAAAAGTAGTTGTGGGGATGAACAGGATAAGCACAGCCCCAGGTCTGTGACAGGATCTCTGTTGGGAGTAACTGGGCTGTGGCAGTTTCCTAGGCCATGTAAATATACCCATGTCCTGCAGAGGCTTGAAGGGTTGGATTTTCATGTGAAGTCAGTCATGGGACCTGGTGTGGGTTATATTTTTCCTGGAAAAACTGCATTCAGTGCATCTCAAGTGGGTTGGAGGGGTGGATTTTTGTTGTTGGTTTGCTTTTTGAAATTTTAGAAAACTCTGAGAAGTTTGGACTTTGTGGATATTTCTTTTTTCTTGAGATATCTTTAATTTGAGATTTGTGCACTGTTGGAAGAGAGGTTCAATCTTCATAGCAGACTCCCTGGTACAGCTTAACATGTGCATCACCTCAAACCTGTTAGCTTGGAAACTGTGGGAGTTGTGTACATCTTCAGTAACATTACAGTTCTTTCAGTTTTATATCCTTCTATTTTTTGGCCTTGAAAACTGCTGTATTTCTGCAGCCTGATATTGCCTAACTGTGGCAGCTTTTTCTTTTGGTTGCTGTTTATTTGGACAAGCTCTCCCATGAGGTGTGTTTCTACATCAGTTAATCACACTTAGAATTAAACCTTAACCAGAGATGTAAGTTCCCTATGTACATTGGGGTTTCTAGTACTTTGCCTGTGTCTACTTTAGTGAATGCTGCCAATAATAAAGATGCAGTTTGTGATACAGCTGAAAACAAGTCACACAATAAAGCCAGAGAGCCAAAATTGCTCTTTTTTTCCTTGAGAAGTAGTGAATGTTTTGATGAGTGAGTAGTGCTGTAAGATGCATGAGCACACTAGTCCTTGTATGCTGTGTTGCTGGACCAGCTGTTGTAAGCCTTCACCTGCTCTTTCACAGGCTGCAGCTCAGTTGGTGAGGTGTGTATCTTTGGTTGGGCTCTGACACAAAAAAGGGGGGAAAACATTGATTTGCTGCAGATACCTAATGGACAGAGCATTAGGGGGCCTGTTCCCTGCAGGGAGACAGTGTGGGGCCCGGAGATGTGGATTCCTTTGCCCTTTGTCATCATGTGCTGCTTTGTCCAGCTGCTGGTGGTGGGGTTTAAACATCTCTGTTTAAAAACTAGTGTATAATGGTAGTGATCTCCTTGAGGGGAACTTGGGCAAAAGTTGCAGGGCTTGCAGGATTACTGTGTCTGTACCACTTAGAACCACAACTTTCAGTACATTAGAAAAAGGGGGGGAATGATAGAAGCACATTGTGTTGGAAGGGACCTTAAATATCACCTAGTTCCAACCCCCCTGCCATGGGCAGGACTGCCTGGCTGGGGAGCAGCTCTGCCTCACATGGAGGGGTCTTGGCAGACTGCAAGCTGAACGTGAGCCAGCAGCTGGGCCTGGCAATGAGAAAGGCCAACAGCATCCTGGGCTGTAGCAGTGGGAGCACAGCCAGTAGATCGAGGAAAGTGATTGCTTCCCTCTGCTCAGCACATGTTGGACTGCATCTGGAACACTCTGTACAACTTTGGGCCCCCAGTGTCAGAACGATGTTGATGTTCAGCAGAAGGCCACCACATGGCATGGGCTGGAGCATGTTCCCCCATGAGGACAGGCTGAGGGAGTGAGGCTGGGAGAAGGGATGGCTTTGGGGGCACCTGACAGTGGCCTCCCCACACCTGTGGGGAGGTTACGAGAAGATAGGGCCAGGCTCTTCACCATGCTGCTTGGCAAAAGAATGATGATGATGAACATAAGGCACTGGCACAGGTTGCCCAGGGAGGCTGTAGCTGCCCCAACCCTGGGAGTGTTCATTCCAGGTTGGATAAAGCCTTGAGCAACCTGATCTGGTGGGAGGTGTCCCTACCCGGGGCAGGGGACTGGGACTAGATGATCTCTAAGGTCCGTTCCAACCCCTTAACATTTTATGATTCTATAAATTGAAACAACAGAGGTTCAGACTGATCACAAGGAAAAGCTTTTTCAACTTAAGTACAATTAAATTTTGGAACATGGCCCCCAGAGAAGCTGGAAATCCTAGGAGCTTTCTCAAGATTTGGCTGGATAAAGTTCTGACCAACCTCATCTGACCTCACAGCTGACCCACCTTTGTGCTGGAAGTTGAACTAGACACCTCCTTTCTGGCCTGAATGATCCTACGGATACTAGACACATCAGGAAGAACCAAGAAGGCATTAAGGAATGTTGTGTACCCACATAGAAAGGCAGATCTGGAGGACAGAAAACTTGAGGTATCTAATATCAGCCTCATTCTTATTGATGAGACTCTGTGATGTGCTGGGAGGCCACTGAGTTGACCTTAGGTGTGGTGTGAAATTCCATGCTGTAGCGACCCAAGTTTCCAACAGGTGCCCTTGGAGAGTGTGATATGCAAAATCCACATCCTACACTTAGAGAAAATTGATCTGTCAGGTGATGCTGACTCACTGTTAGACAAAGGCAGAGTCCTCTACAGAAAGAAACTGTATTTGTGTTTTACAGAGCTTGTTAGGACTCTTACATAAGAAATAATGAAAGCCCAATTTTCAGGCACCAAACCTGAGCCCAGAGCAAAAGCTTTATTCTGGCTTATTCTTTCAGCTGTAAGGAAGGAAGTTTGAATGGCTTTTATTGACTTCAGAACAAACTGTTGATTGTCTGACAATACCTTTTTACCAGTAACCCATGTTCTAGCAACAAAGAGCACAGGAAACAAAGTGTGCAAACTGCTTTTCATGCTTCAAGCACATCAGCCACACTGGTTTAGGTACTTGGAATAAGCAGCATCTACAGTGGAAATGATCTTCAGGAAGTCATTGTCTGTTTCAATGTTTTCAGTGTAACATGCTCTATAGGATGTAGCTTCAGTGTTACCACTTAGGTGCAGATTTTGTGTTTATTTTTGTTTCTTGGAAAGCCTTGCAGGAAACCTGACTTCTTCATGTCAGCTAAACAGGCAGACCAAGAGTTTTGTGCTCTTGCTGCTGCTCTATTCAACCAGCACAGCCAAGTAGCTGAGCACGTTCACCTCCTGCTCTGAGCACAAAGGACTCTATTCTATAGCTGTTTAGACCATCACCGTATTTCTTCTCAATTTCTGTTTACACCTAACACTCAAGTAGCATAACCTAACAGCACCAACAGATCATCCCCTATTTTAACTTGATATTTACTTACTGTAAACATCACCAAGCTTATCAGTTTAGTCTCTTTAGTCTTATGGGGTTCACTGAAGGCCTAAATGAATTAATTTTGTGAAGTGGAAGTTCATAGCTGAGTGGGGACTGTGTAATCTGGCTGGGAAACGTCGTTCCTCCACCCTGCCCACTTAAAAAGAGGAGATTGAAATAGAAGCTCTCTTTCAGGAAACAACATGCTCCATTCTATGGCTGTGTGGGAAAGCAGCTGACTGCACATTAACAAGTGCTGGAGAAAAATCACAATTGTTTTCCCAAGTCATGATCCGAGGGGGAGAAGCAATATTCCTTGAGGTGCTGGAGTGTGTCCAGAGAAGGGCAACAAAACTGGTAAAGGGTCTGGAGCACAAATCCTGTCGGGAGAGGCTGGGAGTGTTTAGCCCAGAGAAGAGGAGGCTCAGGGGTGACCTTATCACTCTCTCCAACTACCTGAAAGGAGGTTGTAGCCACGTGGGTGTTGGACTCTTCTGCCAGGTGACAAGTGACAGGATGAGAGGACATAATCTCAAGCTGTGCCAGGGGAGGTTTAGGTTGGACATTAGGAACAAATTTTTCACAGAAAGAGTGCCCTCTCTTGTCAGACTCCATGGAGTCACCATCCCTGGAGGTGTTTAAGGAGAGACTGGATGTGGCACTTAGTGCCATGGTCTAGTTGACATGGTAGGTCATAGGTTGGACTTGATGATCTGAGAGGTCTTTCCAACGTGGTTGATTCTGTGATTCTGTAAAATGAACAATACCTCTGAGGCTAAGAGCTGAAAAGAAGAGGGTTCTTGCACCGAGATGGAGAAACATGCACCACATGGAGAAACCCAAACTCCATAGATTGTGGAGTTTGGGTTTCTCCATGTGTCTTTCTAGTGTTTTCTTCAGGTGTTGCAGAATGCTGACTAGGAAGAAGTGACAGTCTGCTTGCTTGGTGCCTTCAGTTGGGAAGACAGGGGAAGGCAAGTTTTGTTTCAGTGATGAAGAAGAGGATGTTAAAGGAAAAATGCCAGGGCAGTCAGGATACAATGGTATGCAACCTAATGGAGCGTGTCTTTCTGAAAGGAAAATAATATGGTTCCTTCTCTCCTTCCTTTCTAGAGGAGCTGTAAAAAGTGTGGGTTGTGCTGGCAGTCAGCCTGTCAGTTTATTTTCAATGCTCACATCAACAAACAATATCAACAAGTATTAATTTTGAAAACTGGGCAGCTTTCAGGTTCTGCAGTGAAGATAAACCTCTCTGCTCGTGCCAGGGAGCCCTCTGCGTCTAATGGACCTGGGACTGCATAGAGAGCTTTGGCAACACAGGTTTCCCTTGGTGGCATTTGAAAAATGGCAAATAAGCTGCTGTCAGGAAGCTTGTGTGGTGGTGCAATGAGGGTGCAGTCATTTGTCCAACTTCTGCTGCACAACAGCCAGCAGAGTCACCCAGCTGCTGTCAAATGGGGATCGATGGAGAGGAAGCAGATTCTCTACTTCAGTGGGACTAGGTATGTGTGTGTAAAGCTAAGGAATTATCCCAACTGTCCCAGGCACCAGAAAGTGGGGAATGTGCCTGTCTGTACAGTTACTAGTGAGGCAGAATGAGCAGCTCTGACTTGTTTAGGTGTGCTCAAGTGTGCAAAGTGTAATTCTACTCGTCACATTATTTCTCAGCTGAGAACAATTGTGTTTGGCTGCTTCCCTGCAGGGATTTTGCAGCAGCTGCAGGTGAATGAGTATGGAGCCACAGTCACCTGTGTGGCTCTTTCCACCTGGTCCTTAATTGACCAATTAAAAGTAATTAATCCCTGCCAGGCTCTCTAACAGGAGGAATTCGGGTGATGACACATGCTAAAAGGCAGTGCTTAAACCTTAGGTGTAGCTGAGGAGTGAGGGATCAATTTTCTTTTCACAAAAGGTTGTGTCATGAGCTTGTATTTATGATGTAAGAAGCTGGCTTGGCATCTTTAGATGCCAGTGTTCCTCAACTGTGTGACTTGTTATTTATGACTAGGTCACATTCAATTGTCTGTTGTGTAACAGACCTCATCTGAAGTCTTGACTTTGATGGGCTGTGGAACACATAGTAAATTCTAGGCTAAAATGTAAGAAAAATATTCCCTTCCAAGAAAATCTATCAGAAAGAGTCCCATGGAACAGCACCAGAAATGAATCTGATTGCTAGGGTAATTAAGTGATAATATTTACCACAGTAAGAAAGATTCTGCCTGTATTCTTCACAGCTCTTCATGCTTGATGGCTGCCAGCATAAAGCTGCAACAACATAACTTCCCAAGTCACAAAGTGCAATCAGGGCCTAGTCTGCCTCACAAAAGGAACTTGTGGTTCAGTTCTGTCCATGACATCTGACACTGAGGTACAGCAACTGAACTTTGGCAGTGAACTGTACATTTTCCAGACTTACCTGTCTTCAGAGCAGGTCATGCTGTGATTATGGCTTTCCCAAAAGTGATGGTTTTCTCAGGCCAAGCATGAATGCAGCTAGAGGTGGGTGAGGCATGTGGATATTGCAGCTTGCTTTGAAAACTCTCCCTAGTGCTGCACTGCTATGCCTGAACCACAGGCTCAGGGCTAGACTGATTCTGGAATTTAAGGCATCACCTCCAGCTGTAGTGACAGGGTTGGTTAAAACTATTGCTTAGCTCTTTATGGCATAGAACTGTATTATTTCCTGGGATTATCAGGCACTTAATCTAATGAGTTTGTTGCTACTGCAGGGAATGGGGACTTTGACAGTGCCTTTGATCACCTGCACTTGCTCCCTGTGGTTCTGCAGTATTTGTGGCTCTTGGTGCTGTAGCCTTGTGGTGTGGTTTCAGTGTCTGGGGTTGTGGTGTGCAGTTGGCCTTGCTCATCCTGGCAGCTCCTTTCCTTTTCATCCCGTGTTTAGCCCTTGTTACGTGAATTCCCATCTTGCATACGCACAAACCTGACCTCTTTGGTCTCTTTGGTGCTAACGGTCTGCCTCAGAGATTTACCATGCTACCCCACCGAGGTCAAAGGGAATGTAACTTCCCAGAAATGAGAGTGCAGGACTGCACTGGAATGCTTGCAAGGAGACACTGCACTGCAGAACTCTTAATTCTCTATTTTTACTGATGATTCATAATCCTGACATACTCAGGAACTCCTATACCAGACACAATAGAGCACTTGCCAGAAGTGCATTGTTCTAGTATTTTAACCCTCCTTAAACCTGAGGAGAGCTGAGGAGCTGTGTGTGTCAAAACTGGTTACCAGGAGGCAATCTTCCCTGTTGTGACCACCTTGGATTCCTTGCTTTCTGAATCTCAGCTCAGTCCATTGAGAGCACATCTTCAGGTCAGCCTTTTAGTCCAGAAGAACACAGAGTTCTAGAGAACAAAGAGTCTCTGTTTAAACCATTTGTGGTCATGTTTGCTTACAGTTTTCAGGGGATACCCTATACACCACTCTGGAAAACATGAGATTCCATGCCAGGCTTTTCTCTCAGAGATGTTCCACCTCATCTGAAATCACTCAAATTGTCACTAACCCAGAGAGACAGATTGAGAACATGTAGATGTGGTGCGTGTGCTGGTATGAGTCAATATATCCAAGGGGAGGAGGAAAGTCACAGCTTCCAGTCCCTGCAAAATGAATACACAGAGTAAAAGTGCTCCATGAAGAAAAGGGATGGAAGGATTCACCATTCCAGAACAGTCTGTAACCCTAGGTCAAATACCTTCAGGTGCTGTGCAGGGAGATGAATAATCCCATTTGAAAGACTTCAGGGAGTTCTCAGATTCACTCCACAGGCACAAGCATTCAAAAGGATACAATTTGCCTTTCTTAAGGGTAGGCTGGATTGACCTAAATACTCCTGTAACAGACTTTAACCAGGAAGCCACTAGAACAGATACCTAGACCTGTCTGATGCTGGTGTTCTCCCCCACTCAGTCAGTGAGGTGCCACCAGCTCACAGACAGCACAATAATACTCCAAAAACAAGGAAACAATTTAATCAGGTTTTAAAAACTTGCCTTAATATTGCAAAGGATTGAGATGTACACTAAATAAACCTCGTGAAATGAGAGTAAGTTGGGGGGAAAAAAGCCTGATTGACAGGTTGAGAGAGCCAGAATATGTCAACAACATGCTTTAATTACTCTTTGTACTAGTGCCTCTGTTACTGCTACAGCTTTCACAAAACCAGCTCTGTATGTGTCTCTTTGGAGGTAGAAAAAGCAGTCTAGGCTGACTCACAGGTGTCTGGAAAGGCCACAATACTTATCTCCTTGCATGTTTCATCATGGTATATTCAAGAAATGATCGTAGAGTGATGTCACCCAAGGAAAATGTCATCCCACAAGAGTTGCCCACAAGTTTGCCTTATTAAGATAGTTGAATAGTTCAGTCTGTGTTAATGGTTAGCTGACCAGACATTTCTCACTGATCACAACATTTTCATTGGTGCATTTCTGGAGAGGCCGTGGGGCAGGGGGTTTGCAGGCTTATATCATTCCCAACTCTGCTCTATTTACTTATCACATAGATTTGTAGATACCTCCTTTGGCACGTCAGTGTTAAAAATAGCTTCAGCAGGGAGATGAAAAATCCCATTTGAGAGACTTCAGGAAATTCTCAGATCCACTCCACAGACATTCAGAGGGATACAATCTTTGTCTCTCTTAAGGGTAGGTTGGTTTGACCTAAATACTCCTGTGACAACTTAAACCAGGAAGCCACTAGAACCAGCTAGTTACATTTGGTGTCCAAATAAAATAAATAAAGGACAAATAATAGAAAACAAAATGCAAACACAATGTTTTGCTATTGAATGCTGAGATCACCATATCATCCTTTAAAAACTTCTCTCCCTGTAAGGCTGGTCATATGCCCCCTAAGACCCAGACTGGGTGTCTGCACAGAGGAGAATTTGGTCCCCTCTGCATCTGGTCAGCAAATGATGTGCTCGTCCCACACTTCCTGGGGCCGTACCTTATTTCCAGGCTCACGGGAAATACAGATGATTGTTCTGAACTGCAGTGTGTAATTACAGCAAAATTATTCTGAGTGTCAGAAGATGGGGGAGACAAAGAGGGAGAAGAGGAACTTGCTGACATGTAACAAACATGAAATACTGCAGACATCACCCAACTGTTTGTTAACCTACTCTTTTTGCATCTTGTCTCCTTGACACATCATCTCTTCTACCTTTACACTGAGTTTAAGCTAAGGCAGCTGGATTCTCCAGCTTGATCCCATGCATGCTCCCCCTCAGCCTGACATTTCATATATCCACTCTGCAAAGCTTTTCTTTACATCCCATTTTGGCCTGGCTTTGAATGTATTTCTACCAGTCTGTGGGTGTCTCACAGGTGCTGTCTGTGCTCCCCCAAGGGCTCTCTGGCCCCAAGGACCTGGCACAGCTGTCCTCCCAAACCCATCGGCCTCACAGCTGGCTCTGCTGTTCTGCTGCTTCATGCTGCTGTGCAAGCAGTGCTTTCCGCAGAAAGAGCTGAGCTGCTGCCTGAGGAGAGAGGATCTGTAATCAGGAGCTTCCAGAGGAGATCAGAAATATGTTAGCTATGGACTTTATCATGCCTGATTCAAGCCTTGTGGAAGGGGTTTCTTTGCCAAAGGGATTTGGAGAAAGAGAGAGAGAGAGAAAGGGACACAGAGAGAAAGAAAGTGAGAAAGAGGGGAAGAGAGCAAGAGAGAAGGAAAAGAGCAAGAGAGCAAAAGAGAGAGAGAGTAAAAGAGCAAGAGAGAGAAAGAGAGAGAGAAAGAAAGAGAGAGGAAGAGAGGAAGACGTATTTTTGTCTTCATCCCCTCCTCATACCCTTCCTAATTTTTCTTCTCACTTATAAGTACTGAATCTCACTTGTGAAGGTCCAGGTTTCTGTGACCTAATAGTTCCCTCCCAGCCAGGATAGATGCTGTGTGTGCAGTGGGTTATGTGGTGAGAGGGTTTTGAAACTGCTCCAAAAGATGCTGGGGAAGCTGTGTCCTCCTGTAACTTTAGGCCCAGTATTTTCCAGGTGGCACTGCTGCTCACCTCATATGGCAGGCAAGTGGTTTGCTGAACTTTTTAAAGTACCTCTGGCTTTTTCACCATATAAAAATAAAACTGTCTTGACCTATTTTGAACTAATTTCTTAGGAACACGATCTCCACTGGTGCTAGAGCTTTCCAAAACCTTTCAGGAAGCATTTTCAGCACAGTGCATTAGACTTAACCTTCTTTATGACCCTGATTCAGCATTTATGTATGGCCACAACCTGCTGTGTTAGTGCAATACCATTTGCTCCAAGTTATGCATGTCCTGAACTGCCTTTGCTGGGAAGCAATGGATCAGCCTTCTCATCATGCTCCCTGTCTGCCCCCAGACTTACTGGAGAAATTAATGATCCAAGCAGGGACTAAATCAATTGAATCTGAGCTATATACTCCTTTAGAGAACACCAGTGTCAGCTGGAGATGTTGTAGCCAGCTCTGTTTATTGGCCCATGTACACTGTGCAGTAAAACACAGCAGTGACACAAGCTTGAACCAAAATTCCAGACCCCAACACGCCCAAATGCCAGGGAAGGCTGGATCCAAGCCTGCCTTCAATGCACCCAGCTTTCCCTCAGTGCTGAAACCCTTCATTGCTCTGCTGGAGGGGCAGAGTGGGTGTTGCAGAAACACAGGTGGTTCCTGGTCCCCCCAAAGGAAGTTGCTGTGTGTCTGTCCCCACTGGCCCAAGGCTGTTTGCCATTCCTGTAATCCAGCATTTCTGTACCTGAATTGGGCAGGGAGCAAGCCTGACTAAACTGATCAAGTGCTCTCTAGAAGCCCAAGTGTCTCATTTCTGCACACAGTAAGGACTCTTCTTGTCAAGTGTTACAGGTATGTCTGGATTTGACCCACAAACCAAAGGCAAGGCTATCAACCCAGGGCAGGGGGTTGGGACTAGATGACCTTTAAGGTCCATTCCATCCCCTTAACATACTATGATACTATGAACTGCTAAGCATGTTTTTGAGCTTTATCCCTAAATAACCAAATCCACTGCTATAACTCTGTGCATTGAAAAATGCACACAGACACCTCACACACAGTGTTTGTCTATGAACACAAACTTGCAGGCATTTTCATGTCATTCTGTCTGTGACTGAAAGATAAACTGTTAAAATAAACCCAAGAAAATGGTAGTGATCAGGGATCATCTTATTGTCCTACTGCTTGTGTTCCCACAATTCTGACAAATTTCTCTGGGTTGTGTCAGCTAAGGACAGAGTGAGGACCACTCATCACTGAGGCTTCACTGGTCCTTATTTCATCTCCCTCCCACTACCCTCTCTCTGTTTTCTTGGATCCTCCTCTACTTGTGTGTTTCCCCCACCTCCTTTCTCACTTGTCTTCTCACAGGATATGAGTAACTGCCACTGAAGTCAAACTGAGTTACTCACTTCCTCCATCAGGGAGCTCAGATCCCTGAACTGTACCTTCTGCAGAATCACATGTGCCTGCTCTGGAGTGGGAATGAGCTCCAAGAGAACAGCCTTGTAAGGTTTCCAGCATTTCATGGATTGAATTGAGGGGGGACAAAAAAACCCTCTGAAATGCTGTTTCATGAAGTGTTTTTTGTGTCTGGAGAATGAACAGTCACACAGAATGAACAGCTGCAATTTAAAACCTGATGTTGTTATATAAATTATGTGGTTTCATACAAAAAGGACCATAATCTTGTATTTACTTTGAGGTTTCTTATTGGTTCTTGTTTAGCCTGCTTTGCTTTGTCCAGGAAATTGTTCAGCTACTTTCTAAAATACAGAATCAGCCTGGAGATTAATGGGAACAATGTTTTGTGTTTACAAAAAATGTATTACCAGAGGTAGAAATACGGTCAAATCAGACTGTCTGAATAGTCCCACTCATCCATGGTCTTCTGGGCTTGTCAGAAACCTCCCCAGGTACTTGAATCTCTACTTCAGGGAGACACTAAAGCCCATCTAGAGTGAACTTTGCCCTTCAAGCAGACTGACTGCATCTTTAGATATTTACTCATAACTTCTTCTTGACTACAAAGCTCTCTGAACCTTACAACCCCTTCTGAAATATGCTGTAGAGCTGACACCAAATAACAGCTAGTGCTTACTGTTAGTCCTGCTGCATCCCCAGGGAGCAGCCTGGAAATCTGCCTGATGATCAAGACAGGAGTTGTTTGAAGGAAACACTGCCTCATACTTTCATGTGCTTGTGGTGGGACTTCAAATGGCTCTTTTAACTGCAGGACTTG